>NC_090884.1:40813149-40838149 GCF_036669925.1 Montipora capricornis
CCGCAAAAATTGAAAAACAAAAATAGGCGATTCTAAAACTTATTTCTTTCGGATACAAACCCTTCCTTTGAAAATATTTTAGATTGACTTGACTGTAACAGTTATTTCCTGTGATTCAAAGTTGTTTTTTTTGTTGAAATGGAGGTTCCCTTTAAAACAACAACAACGGCAACAGCCAGAAGCCCAGAACACAACCGAACAAGCAATCGCACGGTCATGGGTTCGAGCCCCGTTCAAGTCTGGATTTTTTTGTTTCAGGCTTTCTTCGAAACTACTCCAGTTAAGGTGATGTTCAACTGCGATGATCTCCAACTCTCATGTATTTCAAAGTAGTTTTGTCGAGCAAAACTCCACTTTTATTGTCTAAATCAATGGGATCACCGCATACTTGTTACTAAATTTTTTACATTTTCGAAGTATCAGGCTTCTGGAAAGACCAGGACATAATCCCGACGTGATTTTCGCAGCTTGATGCGTGAATAATGGTAATTAATGCAAACCAATCATACTAAAATGTGTGCTTAGTAGCAATTTGCCGTCGCAGAACGAAAGTGGCTCTGCATCAATACATGTTGAAACTGACCGTTTCCCAGCATAAATAATTTCACTATTAATCATTTCGCTTATCAATCATTCCGTTAAAGCGCTAGACCCATGGCCTGTCATTTTATCTTCTGAACATAATCTACACATTAGGCAAACAGCATTCTGCGCTGCGAAGAAAATTCTATTTAAGCCGAACGCAACTTTTTTTTTCAGCATTCAGCTTTGAAAGGTTTGCTGGGGTCCACCTCGATTCGACTCCATTTACAAATGATCGGCCTTCATCGTCTGTTTTTTGCTTATGCTTCTTCAGTTTGGGTTCCAGGATCGGGTTCCAGGATCAGATTCCTTGCTCAGCGCCTCTAGCCTCTGAGCCTCTCTCTTCATCTTAGTAATGTGGTAGCACACAACAATCATCGCGATTATTAGCATACCGAGGGGAAGGAAACCTACTGCCGCCAGAGCTGTGGAGAGGAATGTGACGCATGTGCGATTACTGAAGTGTCAGTCTACTCTTGGTAACAATTTCGATTGGAGTAAGGTGACGATTAGGAGCTTCAGAACTGAACTCGTGCGTGTTCTCAGAGCGGAAACCTAAGAGTCGTAGTCGTACTATAATCTAAAGATATTCATTTAGTTTTGAAGGCAGCCCACGAGCGAAAAGTCGTTCGAAAAATAGTCTCGACTACTTTTGTTTTGGCTACCAACACAGTGGTGAAGATTATAGGGTGGTTATCGGCGCGATGCCAACCCTCAAATTACAGCTTGTGAGAGAAAAAAAATAAATACTCAACTCATTATTTGTGTATTTTAACTGAATTCCAACAAGCTGAAGACAATAATTTTTACCGAGATGTTTAGTCATCTTGAACTAAACGCTTTTTGTCTTGCGTTGGATAGAACTTATGAATTGCAAGTAATTTGATGTACGCTCAATTTTGACATCCAGCACGAAGGGTTTCCGCATTAAGTCTAAGAATTTGCAATATTTTTAACAATAGTGTAAATGTGAGAAAAGCACTTTTTTTGTTTAATGTTTTCCTTGGTTTTCAAGAAAAAAATATCGAAAAACAGCTCCCACCGAAAAGAAGATAATTTCTGCCAATGTGTACCTACCAACCTTTGTTAGTGTGTGCATACAAGGTGTGTTTCTCTCCCTGTCCTGGGAATGACTGCATACCAGTTGGAATGAAGAACCTTGCTCTCTTGTCTATGAATCAAATAAAAAGGCATAAGATTAGAACGCAAGGGCGACTGCGCTTTGTCCACAGTCGCAGTCGTTAATAGGGCGAGTAAGTCTCTTCGACAGATGCGCCAATGGAAACACCACAAATCAAAGCAATATTATTGGTTTAACTGATGAAAAATATTCGTCATACACTTTTCATTTCGGAAGCCTGGCTAAAATTTCCATATGAACAGATGCCAATTTCAACCGAGCGCGAACGTCTAAACCCTTCGTACCAATCAAGGTCTCGGATAGTTCGCCCATGTTGCTCAACGTGAAAGAAGTGAAATCATACCCTCGAAATATTTAAGATGGCGTAAAGCTCTTTTGATGTTGACATCGCGCGTGGTCGTTATTTGATGCTGGTTTTTACGTTATTAGTGCATTTTACTAAAGCAAAAAGTACACTAATGGTTAAAACGCAACTGAGTTTGGATGTGTTGCTTATGTTTATGCTAAGACTTCAGTCCCGACGCCGACTCCTCAGAACACTAGTGACAAGAGGCCATGGAGTACGGATTGAAAGACTCCAGTTTGCGAGGATATCAATATGTCACTGCCATTGCTCTTATTTGTAGGTGTGCGTGTATAAAAATTGGTCAGTCGGATGTCGATCTTTCGCCGCAAATTTTGGATAAGTTTCATAACGCAAACTACAGTAGGGTTGTTTGTGCATGGGAATTAGTTTTAATTTTTGTTTTTCTTGTCATCATAAGCAATCGCGGAAAAATTTCCCAGTTTAAAGAAACGAAGCTATTTTTTCCAACATAAGTGAAATAGCCGCACTAAGAAATGAAATTGATGAAATTGTTCGCTTACTGGTTTGTCTTTTCAACTTGTCCCGTTCCTGTTTGGTTCCGACAGGCCACACCACGAAGGGACCTTTAGTTATAAGTTCTTGTTTACTGTCAGGGCAGTACTCCCCGTGAGTGAAACAATTGAACACAGTCGGCTCCGGTGGGTCGTCTCTTTGACACGTGGTTACATTGCAGTGCAAGTAAAGGCGTTGTCCCGTCACACCAACGAACTGCTTTATAACGAAGCGAAAACGAAGGGCCTTGTTGTGTGTTGGTTGAAAGTAAACGTCTCGTTGCCACTCACAGCTTTAAGTTTAAAGAGGACTAGCGTTAGAATATTCATTTCAAGGGTTAAAGTGGTTTTTCCGGCAGCTCGAATCTCAGATCGCTGAATCATAGGATAGATGACCAGATAAACTAACAATTCATTTAAGTACTGTAAATGGGGCAAGTGCATCAGTAAATATCACGATGGATATCTGGTGCTCATGAAACAAAAGATTAACAAAAATAACGCATAAAGGTTCCGGATCACTGTCCTTTCTATAGATGTATGTGTGAAGATGTGAAAAACCATTGTCATGACTCGTTCTTCTCAAGTCTGGCACTTTCAATGTTTTACTGAAAGGGAACTACCCTGCGAGCAGAGTCTCTTTCTATCTTCCTAGATAAGTCGGGAAGAGGAAAGAAGACTCTGCGAGCCGCCTCGACTTTCTTTGATTTGCCGCTCATCCAAAGAATTGGATGAGTCCGTCCAGTTTCGACTTGTCAAACCTGTGTTTTTTTAAATTGTGCGCATGATCAATCCCCACGCGTCACCAATATTTTTTAAATTTACAAAAGCGTGACAAATTTTTAAGTGTCGAAATTCCCATGAGTATTTCCTCCGAATGTCGGTTACAGGAACTAGTTTGCCAGAATTGAGAAACCTATTAATTTTTCCAGTAAAAGTTGAAATGGCAATTTAAAAACTTGAACTATCTTGAGTTTCGAAGGAAATGATTCCTTGGTGAGAGTTGTTCGAAAATATCCCTACTGTTTGTTTTGGTTTTGTGGTTACTAGTCACGTGTGACTGACTCCCGAATACGTTTGAATTTTTAACGCATGCTCAACACGAAATGTTTAGCCGGCTCGCAGAGTCTTCTTTCCTCTTCCCGACTTATCTAGGAAGATCGAAAGAGACTCTGCTCGCAGGGTAAAAGGGAACCTCCACTAAAACAAGAAAATAACCTTAAACCACAGAAAATAATGTTAAAAATCAAAATTGTTCTAACTTTTTCTGATGAAAGCGTTTGTAGCTTAAATATATTAATTTCAAAAACGCTTGTTTTGGGGTTTTCAAATTTCCGGGGCTCCGCCATCTTGAATAATTGTGACGTGTAATGGTTGCCCTATTATTTCAAAACAAATTCTCTTTGTGTGAAAACAATAAGGGTAAGCGTAATACGTCATAATTATTCGGAATGCTCCCTGGAAATAAGTAATTTTGAAATTCTTTTTTTTTTCGATACAAACATTTTTTGGAAGAAATTGTTGAACAAATTTGATTGCAAACATTATTTTGTTGGGGTTTAAAATTATTCATTAGTCGGAGTGGAGGTTTTCTTTAAGGGTTTATAGAGATCATTATAAAACACACTTACTTTTCATTTATTAAGTCATGCCTCACCGATGAATGAACTGGATTGTAGCTTTTAGACAGGCTCACATAACATTCACTGGGAAACACCACTAGCTTGTACCTGGTCGCTGCAAAATCATTCAATGGAACCAACCTTTAACGTCCATCTACTATTTTTGAACCGCGGAAAAAAATGTGTTACAAAATTCATTTTCAACGGGGCCTTTCTGTACTAAATCGAGAGGGACTTGAACCGATTAAGCGATTACCTACAGCCAGGAATAAGATACAGAGCTTAGAAACTTTTAAGATCCACTCTGTATGTGTCGTCTTAACAAGGAGCAGGATTTAATTTTTAAAAAAATTGCACCTCATCCCTGAACCAGATTCGATTCCCAGAATCTTCTCTGTAGGTGAGCTGGATTTTGGTTCTCTTGTCTGCTGTGAAATTATTTTTCTCATTCGTACAAAAAAAATAATTATGGAATTTGATTCGAATGCTTGAAGGGTGACGGACATTTAAATAAACTGGGTTCACCATCACCGTGGCTTTACAGTTTATATAATTTCTTACCTTTAAGCTCCACGAATACCTTTCTGTAAGACACCACATTTACAGGGATTTCTTTGTACTCGTGTCTGTAGGCGCTGCTATTAAATATTCTAATTTGCACTTGGTGGGTATTATTCACAGTTGTCATGTCCTTGGCTCGAGTTGCTAAAATAGAACGACCGGGAAGAAAGTTTTATCAGAGCGCTACAAGATATAGCCCATTGCATTCTTATCAGGTGACTGCTTAGCAAGTTTTGCTTGTGGATTTTTTGAAAGAAAAAAAAATTAAGTTGGGTTTTTGCCGGCGAAGGTGACCTTAAAACCAAAGATGTGAATTCTGTGTGGAATTATAACGCCCAATCCAGAAATTGATCTGAAGAGCTCTTAAACTGAATGAATCCACCCTGCTCTCCCTCGACACCTTCACTATATTCCTCTATCGGGAGCAGAATAACAGAATGCTGTTTCTAAACAACAAAGATAAAAAAAGCAATCAGGTGTTTCGGAATTTTTTGACATTTGATTTCAGTCCTAAAACATTGGTGAAAATATAAAATCGACTCTTCTCTGTCCACCTTCAAAAAAAGAAATCTTAAGTGATTTATTTGGAATGGTATTGGTTTCATTTTGTACACTTCTGAAAAGGATTTAATCTGTTTTCGGCAATTTCTACTCAACTAGGCGTCAATTATGTTAGCAAGTATGTGCTCTTGTGTGTAACGACCTTAGCTTTCAACATTGTCCATCATTCAGCTGGCTATTCACTCAATTTTTGGTATTTCATGAGTTTCAAGATGCTTATAAGGACGGTGCCTACTATTGTTATTGCGCATAGGTTCCGCGTATCTCGAGATACTCGGATTTCCTATTGCTCAGTAGTGCTTATTAATAGAGGGATATTTTTGCGCGGTTCAAAACCATGCGGAGAAAGCAGAACTTAGCAAGTGATCTTGGTATCCAAAAAGAAATTTGGGGGTAACCACGCATTTTTCAGAGATAATTGAGCTTCAATTTGGAAAAAAACGCCATACGTACATTGCTTTGTATTTTAAAACTTTTTACAAATATTGTTGATTAATTATCTTTGAAAAATGCGTGGTTACCCCCAATTTTCTTTTTAGATTTCAATAACACTTGTTAAGATCTGCTTTTCCCGCATATTCCGTAAACCGCGTAAAAACAACTTTGAATTAGTAGGCACCGTCCTAACATAGAATGAAACATTGAAATTACAAAGGAAAAAGGAAAGTGTTTCATGGACGCACAAATAATGGTCAAGATTGAGACGAAAATTGTCTTTAGGTGGCTAAGTGCTCATACCATTTGGCGCTCCTCGATTAGTCTTTAGGTCACGTCTAAACCACTCAGGCCAAACAAGAAATGGTCCAATCGCCATGTTCTCCTCTTTTTTATTCGGGCATTTTTCTGCGTTAATGTCCGGCGCTTCTCCCCATTTGCTGCAGCGAAAGGCAGAGGAGGGGAGGGTGCTGTTTGTTTCATTTGCTTGACACGTGATTATCCCGCAGTGCAGAAACAGGAATTGGTTGGACATGCCAAAGAATTGTCGAATTACGAAGGCAAATCGCATGGCCTTGTCAAGTGCTGGCAAAGGGATGACGCCGTTCCCGCGAATCGTACAGCTGAGAAATATAAGGACAAGTTTACAGTTATAGTGTTTTTCATTAGATGCTAAAAATAACGAAGTTTCTAAGCAAGCAACCATACGTTGGATCAACTCAGCAGGAGCTCTTGGTATCCAAAAAGAAAATTGGGGGTAGCCTCGCATTTTCAAACATAGTTAATTAACAATATTTTAATAAGATTTAACATACAAAGCAATGTACGGCGTTCCTTTCCAAATTGAAGCTCAAGTATCTCTGAAAAATGCATGGTTACCCCAATTTTCTTTTTGGATACCAATAGCGCTTGCCGAGTTCGGTTTTGCCCGCGTAGTTTTAAAGGTAAAGTCTCTGTTACGAGCCTAGGAACGCCCATCACTGAGGCAGGCGCTTATCTCCGGTTTCCACGTAGTTTTAAGCCGCGCAAAAATATCCCTGCATTAGTAAGCACTGCCGATAGGAAACCCGAGTATCTGGAGATGTGCATAACGTATGCGCAATAACAGTAGTAGGCACCGTTCTTAATGCATAAGCATATATGTCCGTGCTATTGCTCTTTGAATAAGCGATGTGGTTTTTACAGCGGTTGTCCTGAAAAGTGCAGAACAAGAAGGACATTCCCGAAAATCTCGATAGTTGATGACTGTTAAAATGTCACCGAATGATCGGAACAGTTTTACATTTATTTTACCTTTCTTTATGCTACTCATAAAAAAGGTAAAATAAAAAGGGTTTTCTCTGACTCATAGTAAGAAGTTAAAATTTTGGTTTCTCCAAGCCCCAGTATTCGTATAAGAGAGGTACTTAAAAATGAGTGTATGTGTAGTCTAGCGTGTCTAGCGTGATTAACACAGAATCACTCACGGAATTGTCGAGAACGGGGCAGCGAGGTAAATAGTACCTACCATTCTTTCAGTTAAACCACACCGAGTCTGAATAAGCAACTGTAACGGGTAAAAACTGAGCTAAATTACCGAAAAGATTAAAACTACAGCAAGCTAATTTGTTTCTCTTCGGCCAATGGAAAGTATACTTCTGATGAGAACGCCAGAAAAGCACTATTCGTTTCGTGTGATATACGTTAATGTCTAGGAAACCAAGATCCTGTGAGTCGATCAAAAAACTAAAAGTTAATTAGCCACATTTTCGGCCCTGTAAGACTACAAGTACTATAAGTACTATAAGTGCCACTGGATTCTACGGAGACTTTGGTGAGAGCAATGCGCTTTTCCTGTGTACGACTTGTGGAGGTATATTTGTCATCGATTAATTCTCGGTAAACTCAAATCGTCATAGGTCACATGACCGCTCAAAAGCGAACATTCAATCGATTTAAAAAAAAAACCAAGCCTTCAGTTGATCAAAAGCTGAGAGCCGTTGGGATGGTAAAGGTAACGTTTATGTTTTCTATGTCTTGTATTAAATCCACTTACTATTCATTAATCAGTGGATATCCCAGTGAAGGATGTTTGTACGCATTGACATGACAGTCTTTTGGAATGGTGACTTCCATTTCCTTGGTGGCTACGGAAAACAAATCAAAGAGTGAAGAAGACAAAATAATAAAGATCCAAAACCTTTTCGCAGAACATGAAAAAACAACGCAAATTGAATATTTGTGCCGCCTTCTCATCTCTCGGGATTCCGAACCAAAGTATTGGTCCAATGTAAGTCTATTGTACACTTTCGCATAATTATAATTGGTATAATTACACAGTTGATTATAGAAAATGCTCTGCGCTGATAAGGCCTGATTATTACGCGATAATCACCTAAGCGTTTTTTTTTTTTTTACAAAATGGCCGCCAGCCGTTTTGTCGAGGTAACAGTTTTAAAAAAAATGCATATTTTTCAAATAATAACCTATGTAATTATACTTAAACAATCCTAGCGGGCTCGTCAAAGTACAGCACAACTTGTAAAAATACACACCAAAATGACTCGTAAGGCCGCACCCACGAGTGCTTTCGTTGGAGAGCATTGAAATAATCCACTGTATGAGTGAGGGGCGTACGCAATAATTTAACGGAAGTCGGTTGGAAAACTGTAACAAAAACTTAACAAAAACCGGTTTCGGTTGAAAAGGGTGGTACCGTCAGGACGAGACCATATCATTATGGAAGAGAAATTAAAACTAACATGAAAATTTAAAGACGGGAGAGCCAAGGCGAAAGACACGAGGTCGGCTTACCGGAAGTTTATTTTCTCGTCTGGTTATGCGCAGAAACTGAATCTCCCATCGTCATCATCTCGACAACCCCATTTTCACTGTTTTCGCGTTGTGTGGACAACGCGTTAGTTCATTTCAAAGTTTTCCGTTTTTTCCTTCGATTTAGAACATTTTCATTAAAGAAGTATCTTCAGTTTCGGGTGTCCATTGATAATTTTTTTTGTTATCATGGAAAGCACTGGGAAAGGTTTGGCGAAGCGTGGAATCGTGTTGCTGTGTCGACATTGCTCGAGAATTAGTCAGGGAGCAAGTGTCGTAAAATTAAGTCCCGTGGGAAATTAATGCTTAAAGCGAGCCACTGGTCTAGATATGTTGAGGGGACCTTAGTGAACATGAAAAATGTTGTCGGCAACTTTGTGACCCGCACCGGCACGATTCACGGGGGATTAAAACACATCTCATACAATATTAGCATGGAAACGAGGCTACATCTTAAATCGTCTTTATTCCCTCTTATATGTCAATATTTCATCACCAAATTGTAAGAATAGCTTTACTCTAGCATTACACACACTTTTAGCTGGAAATTGTGATCACAAGCATGAAAACGAGTCTAAATCCAAAATGTGCCCATTTTTCGTATCTTGTTTCAAAATATCACAACCAAAGTAAGTTATAATGACGAAAAAACATTTCATAGACTTTCGCACAAAGACTGAAACCTTCTACCACTTTATCACGTGATTAAACACATGAAAACGAGGCTATATCTTTAAACTACCTTTTTCTCCGTAATGCAAATTAATGTCATTCACATTTGTCATAACAGATCATTTCAAGAGACAAGAATAGCAACCATCTAGACTTCTACACACTCTACAATCTTAAAACTGTGATCAGTCACCCATTAAAAGTGTGATAAAGACATAATTCACAACATTGATCGTCTTCATCACCATCACTTGCACTATCATAGCTATTGTCACTTTCATCATTGTCATCAATATATTCATCACTATCATCTTGCTGCAGAGCACAGGGCATGCGCCGCAAGTTCAGTGCAGGTTAGCCCAGACTTTTGGCACCGATTTGTTGAGCATCACACAGCCACATTTCACCATCTCAATAATTGCCTCTGGAGCTGGTGGAGTTGTCGTCATCACTCGTCTTTCTTCCAACCATAGTTTTCTGGTGATGGGATATTCGGTTTTGGAACCTTGTCGTTGTTCCATACCATGGTCTGATAATGTTTCTTCTTAAATAACGACCACCTTAGCTCATTCATGCTTGTATTTGGCTGGTATAGATGGCAGACAAACTTCTCAACTCCCTTTATGGTATCTTCATCTGGGTGCTCTGTTGTTCCAAGGCTTGCGAGAGCAGTAATTACATCTTTATCAGCTCTGTTGAAGACTTTCCAGCATGCCAATTTTCCTTTTCCTGAGTATCCTCTGCAAAATCAACTTTAACACTGTTAGTAACGTACTCCATTCATGTGCCGGGGAGGCAATGTGGGGTGGAGTTGCAGTTCTTGTGGTATCCAGAGGGTCATATATAAGGGAATTATATGCAGACCAAACAGGAACTTGCGTTGCATTACATAACTCCTCAGGTTCTTGTGTTTCCTGATGCGAGAGGCTCGATAAGCTGCGCCCTAGCATCCATGCAAACTCTTTTCATCTAACAACGATAGGTAACTCATCTTTATCATACAGCCTGAAGTTGGGGTATACTGGATTCTTGGGTGTTTTGGGAGGTTCTTGGCATTCCATTAGCTCAGGAATTGATCCGGGAAGGTTGCATAATGTGCGACCTTGACTTGGTTGACTATCCAATCTAACAGCGAGACAAAATAATGATAACATTTATATTACACATTTTCTATAAAAATAATCAAATGCGCATTACAAACATTACAAAAAATACAAAAATAAGATCCTTTCTACAATCACTATGGAATCAAAAACGAAAACTTCACCACTTTACAACTGGTTAGAAGAAAAGTAATTTGCAGAAAAACTATATAAAAATCTAAATATAAGCTAACTGTACTAACAGAATGCCTTGCTGAATAAAAATGGCTTAAGTTTCTGTTTAAAATTACTTTTTGTGCGGGCAGGTCTAAAGCCTACGGGGAGAATCTTCCAAAGCCGTGGTACTTCCGCCATGAAGGATCGATCCCCCATGGTAATTTTTGTGAAACGCTTTGGGGTGCTCAAAAGAATTCATTTGTTATTTCGCCGTAAATCATGATGGGACGGCGGTAAAACAGAAATTATATCAATGAGATATTAAGGAGCTGAAAATAGTACCAAAAAATGTAAAAATGATCAACCAATATCTATGATATTTTAAAAGGCTTGTTAACTAACCTTATCTGTGGAGTTGTGTCTCTAGGATCCGTCTTCTGGTAGATAGCCATTGCGGTGCCGTGAAGTGTGTGTTTTCCATCATTATCCTCTGCAAAATCAACGTCGTCGATTGCAAAAAATACATGTCTATTTTTCACAAAGTTCTCGGGGAGGTACATTCCGCCATGTTGATTCATGCGCTCAAGAACACTTTGTTCTATTTGGGCTTCGATTCTAAGGAACCTGTTGTACTCAACACTCATTCCAAAACCATGAAGCATATTTACGATCTCTTTGCTTCTGATAGATTGTCGTAGAGCCAAGCCAGCAGCCAGTTGTTGAGGCATGTCCCTAGAAGATTTGATTACCTTAGACTTGGTGTTGCTTTTTTGTCTGTCAGTCAGGAACATACTTACGGCAGTTTGTGCCAAGCTCATTGCTCGCTTGTGGATTTCGTTTGACTTGTTACTGGCGTTGATGTCAGTACTAGGCCCACTTATCAGCCATCTACAAAATGAGTAAAGCTCCTGTGGTAGATGGTTGCTGTTTAAATCTTGAAATGATCCATTAAAGACCCAGTTTTTGCACTGACTGATGGATCTTCTAAGGAATTTCGCAGCCTCAAATAGAGTTTTCATTTCCTGGTCACTAACATCAATACTACCCTCTGACTGCTGGATTGCAAAATCACGTGTACTCTTGATGGTTACTCTTTCGGACTCGTTGACTCTTTTGAGTCGGTGGAACTCGGCATCTTGTATTTCATTCAACAAATTAGTGCCAGTGTCGAAAGTCTGGGCTTGTGCATGCTCTGATGATGACGAGCCCCTTGAAAATGCTTTGCAGGAAGATAATAGTGATGAATATATTGTTGACAATGATGAAAGTGACAATAGCTATGATAGTGCAAGTGATGATGATGAAGACGATTAATGTTGTGAATTATGTCTTTATCACACTTTTAATGTACGACTAATCACAGTTTTAAGATTGTAGATGGTTGCTATTCTTGTCTCTTGAAATGATCTGTTATCATACATGTGAATGACATTAATTTGCATTACGGAGAAAAAGGTAGTTTAAAGATATAGCCTCGTTTTCATGTCTTTAATCACGTGATAAAGTGGTAGAAGGTTTCAGTCTTTGATGTGCGTGTTTTTTCGTCATTATAACTTACTTTGGTAGTGATATTTTGAAACAAGATACGTAAAAAGGGCACATTTTCGATTTAGACTCGTTTTCATGCTTTAGGTCACGTGATCACAATTTCCAGCCAAAAGTGTGTGTAATGTTAGAGTAAAGCTATTCTTACAATTTGGTGATGGAATATTGACATATAAGAGGGAATAGAGACGATTTAAGATGTAGCCTCGTTTCCATGCTAATATTGTATGAGACGCGTTTTAATCCCCCGTGAATCGTGTCGGTGCGGGTCGCAAAGTTGCCGACAACATTTTTCATGTTCACTAAGGTCCCCTCAACCTATCTAGACCAGTGGCTCGCTTTAAGCACTAACTTCCTACGGGAGTACACTTGCTCCCTGACTAAATGTCTTCAGTGGCACGCACAAACCACCCATTCCATTACACACGTTTCGCTGCTGGCAGTGAGTCGTGTCAGGGATTTAGAGTGCCTCAGAAAGAGAACACAGATCATCCTTCTTGACTCGCAATTCTGCCTTGTATTATGCCGGATACGGCGAGAGCGACGACTGAAATTTAAATTGACCAGTCAAAATTCAACGGGCGGGAAAAACTGTGCTATCCGACGTCACGTCAATATAGGTTCGCAGCTAAAGGACCAGAAAACCATTTAAAAGATTTTGTGGCAACTTTTTTGTCCACAAACCTTGACCGCCAAAACTGGGTTGCCGATTCGAACGTCATCCGTGGTGCTTTGGCTGTTATTTGTGCTTTTTAAAATCTATTTTAAGGCGAATTCAGTCTGGTATTTTCGAATCAATTAAGTGTAAGAAGACGTTAAAACTGTATTGAATACGTATTTATTTGCGTCAACTTCGCGAGAAAAGACATTTGGTGGCGTCCTTTCGACATGGTGGATCGAGAACAACGTTAGTTACGCACAGAAATGCACCTTTTCCTGTGAAAGGGCAAATGATTGACAGGAGAGCAAAGTTTTGACTGCCGCGCGCAGTGCGGGCGCGGGTTCCGTAAGCACGGAGAGTTTTTCTAGTTTTGCTCAGTATAGGAACCCGGAAGCAAGGCAAAGTTCTTTGAAATGTTTTGCTCTCATAAGAGGACGAATTCTTCATCATCAGTTGTTCCTTCATTACTGACTATCAATAGCTCGTTAGCTTTTGCAAAAGAATTTGCAACTTGCCACGCGGGTCTCGCCCCAGGCTTCCCACGGATTTGCCGTCGCCGTCGTGTGCCTAGTTGTTCTTTCAGTCTTCAGTTTTGACATAAATTTTTGCTCTCCTTCAGCATAGAATTACACTAGCTTATTTTTGACGGGCAAAACTCAAACCTGGGTTGGTACTTAATCATGGATTAGTGTTAATCGGCACATTGGAAACACGCGCGAGGTACGGCCCTGCGAGATCCACGCGCTGTGCATCCACGCACTGTGGAAGTCATATGAGAAAATGTTCATTGACTGATCGTGTTTCGTCCGGCCATCCCACCTTAGCCAAATAAGTAATAGCGCGTTGTGACTGAAATAACGTTTAACCTACGATCAACAAAATGGCTTCCTCAATGTGATTTAAGATTCGTTATTCGGTTTGTGTGCAAAAATACTAATTACAATTCTTCACCGTTGTGATTTTACTTGTACTGTACTATGATCCAAGATGGACATTCTGATCTAGTTGACCTCGAAATGGTATTAGGCTGCCAACGAAGAAGCGAATCAATTACAAAACCTTTTAGCACTATTTACTGATCGTATCTAAAACGCATTTTATACGTGAATAACATTTGCTTTACAATGTTCGTTTATTCGAAGCTCAGTCACAGTACATTCTATAAAATTCACGTGCTACCAATGACTTGTTTACATTGTGTTTAGAGCACAATTTATTCATACCTTTGATTTGAATAAACGTTACGCTGCTTTCTTTCACGTAAACAGGGAATTCTATGGCCTCTTTGAAGGAGCGGTTACCATATACTTCAAATTCTATAGATTTAATTGCTCTTTGATCTTCTTGAGAACGCAGATTTTGAGTCACTAAAACAAAACAGACAAAACGGGACTTTTTTGAGTTAGTTTTGCGCGCACAACTTTAGGCAAATTTGTAACAGAGTAACATTTACCTCATGGTGTTTTTTGAAGTGAATAACGTTCAGTGGAAGAGAAGTGTCCACGTGAAGAATGACAAAAAAGCCATTGTTTTTGGAACGACCTTCAGTTATCTTTTGAATGGAAGAGCGAGTGTGCACAAGACGCTCTATTTTCAACATTTACTGGGTGAATATTAATGATCTGAAATAATCAATATAATCACACCGTTCGCCAACGTACAGAACTGCATTCATTCAATAATGGTACAGTTCTAACAATGTTCCTGGACAACAAAAACACTGTTGAATAGAAGTTCCTGTCGATATTCTTTCAACCACTTGCAGCTTTGCGACGCACATGTTGTGAAGTTCAGAGTTACGTTGCACTTACCTAGAGAACGTCAGCTGTTATTGGAAAAGGACGAGAAGTGTGCAAAATAACTCCATAAAACTTTACCTGCATAGTTCGCCAGTGTCATCCACAGGCATAGCATTAGCGCCATCATTTTTGTTGCTCATATGAAACCTGTTGGCAAAGCGAATGCAGAGTTCTGCTGTCAATCACTTGTCAAATATGCCTTAACTGCATGCTTTGACGTCGTCAAATGTAAAATGAACTTTGAAAGCAGTTTTTTTAAGAACGCCGACAAATACTAACAATGGTGGCAGGGGTATTTTCTGCAATTACTCTTCCGTGTTCTTATCTTCAGAGTGACCAAAATGAGAAAGAAAAGTAACATTTCCGGTTAAGTTTGCGCCAGCAGTTTTTAGAGCCAGCACCAACTTCAAGAGCGTGCGTAAACAAAAGACCGGTCAGAAAAGCGGAAATAGAAAGAAATCAATAACAGAGGGGCGAAAGAGTCGAATCATGGGATCTTTGTTGCACAATTCACCTTAGATGTTTGCCAAACTTAAACAGAAGATCGCTGAGGAAGAACTGACCGCTGATTCGAGCCGCTCTTCATCTTCTAGTCCGAGTGTACGGCGAGCGAAGGTCAATGGATGGACGGAGAACAAATGGGAGAGACGGAGGCTTAGTAATGCCAGTAGCTTGTACGAATCAAGAGAATCTATTCTAAGTGAAAGTAGCGTTGCGTCATCTGGGTACAATGTCTCAAGGCGTACTTCATTTACGAGCAGATCATCTGCTACTCCTGTTGGAACGCCAGTGGAACCCTCGAATGTTACGGTAAGTGGTAGATGAAGCGATCGCTGGTTCGATTCTCTTCCTCATAATTTTTTAATATCACGCATTGTTTCGTTGTGACCTTGACTACACCGTGAATCAGTGCTGTGGCTGAAAATCTCGATGAATTGAACAAAAGATTAAACAGCAGTGAAACCAAACTGATCCAAACTTTTCGAAGGCATAATTGTATTGTCATCCAGATGGCCTATTTTGTATCAAGATATTGACTTCAATATTTATCCTCCACGTAGTCAACTTATTATCACCTTTTATCACCTCTAATGAGATTATCCTGTCAGCGTGATAACTACGAATGAGTAGTAGTCAATCTTAGCTATTAAAAAAGCTTTTTTTTCAACGACAAGGACTCTAAGTATTGTAAATATGATTTAAAAGTGAAAGCAAAGTAATTAATAATAAATAGAGATGGGTGCCGAGAAAAATCTTATTTGTTGCCTTTAAATTTACTTTAACTTAAAACGAATTTGGGGTTTTTTGGGAGAAGGAAGGGATTTCAACCAAAGATGCCATCAAATAGTCAACCAGAAGGACTGTACAAGTTAAGTTCTGCTTTAAATGCATGCATGCCCTCAAGCCTTTTCTTTTTAACGAATAAATCAATATATTCTATCCAGGTGCATACTGTAATTGACTCTTTGAACTTTCAGCGTCTCTCAGATGTAGTTTACGTGACATTGAGAAAATAGTTTTCCTTGGTGATGTTTTTACATGTATATTCACAAGTAGTACCACCACTTTCTTATGTACTTAAACTCCAAGCTCCATGGATCAGACAAAAGTCCCTGACAGTCTAAAAACTGTATGTTAGTTAGCTGTGTTCCAACACGAGCACCGACGTGTACAATTTAGAAACCACATAATTGGCATCAAAGACAAAAGCCTAGTTTACGTGTGCCATAGAAATGTAAACAGGAGTTCAAGTTATGCAAACAATGTTGAAGAACATACCAAATTCAAGAAAAAGGCCAGTACTGGAGTGGAGGGGGTAGGGGGGGAGGGGGGGGGGGTTCCCATGTTGCTTGTCTCCATTTCAGAATACCTCATGCTGCTGTTTCCTAACCATTTTTGCTCTGTCCTTGTTGATATCATAATTTCATGGCAGCAATGTTGTCATTCGTTAGCATTATATTTAGTTCAAATTGCCAATTCAGCGTCTAGTTGTCTATCGGACGGTTGTACATCCAGAGAGTTCTTTAGGCGTCGGGGTCAGAGACTTCTCAAGCCACTATGTGGAATTCTGTGGCTTCTCTTAGTAGCCATTATGGTCACAAGAGAGCTTTGCTCTTTCAGACAATTCTCTTGTTTCAATTACCATTCTCCTGCTTCTTAACGTCTTAATGAAAACCCTGTAGACCTGGTGACAAGTTGCTTCTTTGTCAGTCATCTTGTTTCTTTAAGTCATTGAGTACTTAATGACTGGCATTAAGGAAAACAGCGACTTTTGTTTCCCCGAGACCCAGGGCTAGCACACAAATTTGCCGTGGTTTCAAGTTGCTCAACCTGATCACGTGCAAGTCAAAAGTTCAATAATTTGTTGTTCCCCTAGTGAGTTAGTGAGTTTTAACCCAGGGTATGTGACCCATTCTTTTCCAATCAGAAAATGTTTTTGAGTTGGGAGTTAATATAACAAATAGGGTTCAATCTTACATTGTACTAATCATAATTTATAGTACTTGATTTACAGAATTCGTTGTGATCTGTAGGTACATGCAACTTTGGTTTCCATCTTACAACAAAAAAACACTTGTAATTTTTTCCAAGAAATTTAGAAAAGCTGCATTTGCTGTGACAGTCCTTTATAATAATATTGTTATATTGTTATCTCTCCGCCCGACATTGAAATTGTGTTAGTTTATACATTAATATTGATCATTATTTTTCAAATAAACAGTGAGAACTTAAGTTCATAGTTGTTAATCATGGATTCTAATTTTTTCCATCTAAGTCTTAATGGTTTCTTTTTATCTTTTCTAAGGTCAATAGTAGGATGTCTAAGGAGGAAATCCTTAGTCTCCTTTCAAATAAAAGTGACCAAGTTTATAGACTGGAGGCCAAGATAGCAGGTAAATGTTTGGTTTTCAAATTGCATTGGTACCAAAATAAGGGAAATAGAGCCATCTGTTTGATAAACTGTTGTAGTTACAAGGGCACTAGATGAGTAAACGAACATAAAGATTGTAGTTCAAACTGATTTGGAGGAGGTATTAGTGTTGTAATTTATTGGCAGGAGCACACAAAGCTTTAGAAAAAGAGGTCTACGCAGTTTCTTAATGCTACCTTGATAATACCCTATGCTGTGTTGCAATAAGCTGACTTTTCAATTCAATTTTGACCATAACCCAAAGTGGTTATAGGGCCAGACACTCTCCTTTGCCATGTCGCACAGTCACAAGCAGCCACTGTTGCCTCGTTCCATGAGACAAAAAATGTCCTTTAGAATGGACCACTGACAGAGGGAGGAGTGTCAAACTGTGAATGGTTGGCTTCCATTGAAATAAGCTTCAGAGCGGACGGGTACGGTTAGGGTTAGGGTTAGGGTTATTAACCCTAACCAAGACCTAATCACCCCTCACTCCCTACCCCCAACTCCCAGAATAGACATGCTGCTTCCAATAGATTCCAATGGTGACATTTTAAGCATTGCCCTTCAAGCATTTATGTCCAGGAATGCACCTAATTAGAGCAGCACACCCAATTTTGACATCAAACATTAAGGCTCCTAGATTGTCCCTTTAAGTCTAAGCATTTCCTACCTACTTCCAACAATAAGGTAAGGGAAGGGTAAAGGTTAGCGTTATATTGTTTATCCTTACTTGATGAACAGCATTGGAGGGATACTTTGTGAGAATGATTGCCTGTATTCTGCGAGGCTTATTGAAATCTGCATGCATATAATTAGGGGTATTTCTGGACATATCTGGAGTCCTAGGCAGGATTCAAACCTAAGACTATTAGTTGCATTTGATTAAGGGCAGAAGACGCATAATGAAATCGGTCTAAGAATCGATTTGTGAGGTCTAGTTATAAACACGAAGATGCACTATAAAAGGGGTTGCTCAATGCACTTCTTTTCTTCGAATTAATTCAAGTATGACTGATTATAATTGTCCAAGATGGTGATCATCAACAAACAGTAACGTAGGGATGGAAGCCCTAAAAGATATTTTTAGCACGAGAAAAAGGGACTCAGGATTAAAAAAAGAATGGCAGATAACATTTTTATGACATTACGGACACATTGCCATAAGGGGCTTTTTTGTTGCAATCAAATCATTTGCATGTGCCTAAGGCACCATGCCTTTCATAGAGTGTCTTCACGTTTAACCTTAGTTGTAAGTACAATGTACATGTAGCCCACCCGTTACTGAATTTTAGTGCTTCACTCTGCAATGGTCATCTATCACTTTTCTTGTGGAATAAAGTTACCAATTCTTGTTCTTTTAGTTAACAACATTAACATACCGTAATCACTATTCATAGCTGTTATGTTTACATGTTTTAATTACTTGTTATTGATGAATCAATAATTTGGTCAAAGAGATGGCAAGTCTCTTGAGAGAGCAGACACGCATTAAAGAGTCACTTGAAAGTGCTTTGGAGAAACAGAAGGAAGGTATGTTTGATTATGAATCAAAGATAACCACAGTAAATTTGGTTTACAGAATCAGCAACATTTTTTAACTTTAAATGCAGGGAAAATGAAACTTGTGATAGTAGCAAAGAACCATGGACAATAAAAGTTATCATGAACCAGGCAATAATAAGTGGACATTAAGTGAAAAGTATGTTACATGTAGCCATGGATTAAGAAATTTGTTAGCCAACGTCAGAAGGACCCTGAGATACATGTGTGACATCAATCATTTAAATTAATATGACATCCTCAGACAATGGAAACATGTCTGCTAGATATTGCATTGTCATATAGATACCTATGTTGTAGTGTGGAACTTCTCAAAACAAGCACCCATGGGGCACAAAAGTTGAATCAACAACTAGAAGCAGACATGTCTTGCTGAATCTGTTCTAAAGACCATGAGAGAGTATAGCGTGTTTTCTGTGGCTGCCCCAAATTGGCACAATGAAGCTACACAATGCTAGGCATGATACAATGCTACAATCCAGCTTGTATCATGGTTTATTGGACACATAAAACTTTGAAGAATCGTAGCACTTCCATGGTGTAAAAAATATGCAGCCAAGCCAAGATTTTCTGGGACATCCCAATTGACAGTGAGAGAGCATCTACACAAAGGCACGAAACTAAAGAATGTGTAATATTATTTGCTTGACTAAAGATTGGATTATTATGGAGGAAATCATATCTTCCCCCGGAAAAGCAGTAATTATTGTCAGGAGTTTAAAATACAAGTAATCTAATAAACAGATTTAAAACTGGCTGAATGAAAATCTGTATCCATGTTACAAACAACTACTTATGACCAGGGTATTCTACCCCCTTGCTGCTTATAGTGTAGATCTTGAGAAAGAAGTAGCAACTACACTGGACAACAAAATAAAATGAGTAATATTGCAAAAACTGATTACTTTGCAAAATGCAAACTTTTACGGAGATTTCCTTCTCAGATACGTCCGATTTCCTTTTTTAGAGAAAGAATAATAATTGTAAACTACCGTGAGACTTTGTGATGTGTGTGGTGTAATATAAATCCTAAACTATAACCAATAATAACAGTGAATGAAGTGCATGTGCTCAACACGTTTTATTATTTGGACGCAGTCGTGCCACTATGTAAATGCATTAATTTTCTGTTTTTATTGAGGTTTACTTATTACGTTTAATCCTGATAGTCCCTGGTTCAACTTCCCAGCTGCTGTGCACTTGTAAATAGCTCACTGGTTTGCCTCCGGCCAGTTGGGATTCTTAACAGTTGTTGTTGTTCTGTTCTGTCGCTTCGTTGTGATTTTTTTTATTAAGTCCTCCAGTTTTCAGTGGATTCTCTGATAGGGTTTGGTGAAAGAGTAATGTCTGTAGACTAGTAATATGCTTTTAATTACTGATTTGATTTCAGAACACAGTTCAAGGATCAGAAGTATGAACAGTGACTTTGAGAAGAAACTCAATGAAAAAAATCAGGTATTGAATGAAACAGTTGATTTTAATTATCCTAACAAGCCTGCATAGTATACTTTTTCATGGGACTGAGGAAGAAGAAGCAATGTGAGGTGAAATTGAGAGGTTAAGCTTCTAGGGTTGAGGGGACAGAAAGATCTGTGGTAAGGGCCTAGGTTTTTCTGTTCCCTTGCAGCTTGCCCGTAATTGGATTATGTCATTTTTCAGTGTGTTTTTCTAATAAAAATGAGTGTGCTTTTTTTAAATCTGGCTTACTTTGTGCAGGAATTTGCTATTGAAATGTAGTGTATGTGATATAAAAATTCATAGCTTACACCTGTAAGTAATGTTTATTTTGCTGTAGCCAATCAAAATTATTTTTGCAGCCACTGGCACTTGCAGAAATGTAGAAAACCTGCTTTTCCCCCTCTCCCTCAGATTTGCCCTTCACTAGGTTTTTACTCCCTTCTGCCCTCTCCCAGCTACCCACACTCCTTAGCACAAAAAAGGTTTCTAGCAAACTCCTATGACTTTCAATGAGATGATCAATGACCTCCCAGGTCCCTTCCCTGTGAGTGAGTGTGAAGTAGGTAATTATCAGAAAAAAGAGTTAATTAGCTGACCACTGTGACGTCCCAGATAAATAGTTCTATAGGATACAGGATCTGTAGACGTTAGTCTTAAACAGATAGGAATTACTATTTTAGTGTAATAAATACTGATACATTATTGCAAAAGCTCTCATTATTGGACGGAATTATCATACTCATAATGCACAATGATATGAAAGGAGTTTTTAGAAATAATTATTAGTATAATTTCAGAACCAAAAATGGAGGAAAACTCTGTAAAAAGATGATTAAAGATATTCCATAACCGGTAAAAATGTAAAGATTGATCATGAATATAAAAATTAACCAGTAATAATTATGTATTAATAGCGGAGTCCAAGAAAAAAATATGAGTAAATACACGATCAAAAAATAGATTAATGGCAGTTAAATTACTGCACTGTAAGGCAAGTGATGGAGCTAAAAGTACATTTAAAGTTATTAAAATTTAGTTTGAAAGTTCAGTTTTTAGAATGTTAACAGACATTTCTAAATGTTGTGAATTAATGGTTTTTAGGAGCTTGATAGTAAGCTGAAGGCACTAACATTGGTAAGAATTTAAATCAAATTACCAGTAGTTTAATGGGGTTGAATTAATCAGATAAAACTTGGGAGTTGCATTCTTAGTCTCGGGAATTTACTGCAACTTTTTAAAATCTATATGACTTGAAATAACTTGGCAGCTGAATGCATTTGTATGAAAGTCATGATCATCATAGGAAAAATACAACAGAGTTTTAAACCCAACATCATTTTAAACTCAAACCTTTTTATAAAGTCTTAAAATAATGTTCTTTGCATAATACCAGATTTGTTTAAAGTTTGCTTTCTGTATGATACAAATTTGGCCCTTGAAATGAAAATCAGTGACTGAGGTCTTTGTCTTGCACACTGATGGACTGTTTTGAATTTATTTTTACAATAGGGTATTTTAAAACAATAAATTATAAAACAGAAACTAAAATTAAAACATTTTGGTGGTTTAGGAAAGCACACGTTATGCTGACATGAATGAGCTTAACGACCTCCAACAACAAGAACTCTCAAAGATGAAATCGTTGGTATGTTTTTGTTTTTGGCAAAATAAAAATTATTGCTTATTCTTTTCTCTTTTAGTCATGCATTCTTTTTTCATTATTTCATGCATTCATTCACTGTGTCCAGAAATACAATGAAATTAGATGCATTCCTAAATTTGATGTCCAACACCAAGTGTCCCATTTATATTGCAGATTTTAGATTTCAGATTTTTGTCATTATTTTGCACTATTTACAAAATAGTACATCAAGATACAAGATATAAGATACAGTACGGGAAAACACAAAATTGAAAAAAGAAATTAGATTACTCTAAGCATTTTCTAAATACTTTCATTAAAGGGGAACTGAAGGCAAAAAAATAAGCATTTTATTTACACTTTAGACCGTACTCAATAATGTTTTCAACTTTTTTTCTGGCATATCCGTCGTTTTTCCACCGAAAAGAAATGTTTTTATTCCGATTTTGGGCCATCAGCATTGCGGCTCAGAATGGAGGAGTTAGCGGTCACTTTTGCGGCTTATGACGTATGATATGGGGAAGACATGCGAGAGCGCCCCATCTAGAAGCAGTGTGTTCAAACTGAAACGGCTGAACACCATTCAGCAAAACAACAAAGAAATTATCCTTGTTTCTCTTGATATTACGAAAATCATACGTCACAGAATGCTGATTTAGTTTTTGAGCCCGTACTGAAAAGGCCGAAAAAAGGGGAAAAGCCCAACTTTGAACGAAATTTTCTCGCAAAAATAGGAAACGAGAAGAAGTAGATCCACAAACTTAACTTCACTTATGTTAGGCTTTCCAAAAAAAATGTTGAAAAAATTGCTGATTTTGGCCTTCAGTTCTCCTTTAACAAGGTAATTGTTATTAGCTTGGCATCTCCTTTACGTTAGGGTGAATGCAGCTGTGTGATATTGAAAAAGGGAACACTTTGTGCCACTTATCAAAATTGGTGTGCATCTAAATAGGTGCATTTTGGGACATATCTGAGTCGAGTCTAAGGCAGGAAAGCCTTCATATTTCTTTTAAACCACACCCCTTCCGTGATCTGAGTTTATGAATGCATGTAGAGGAAGGATGAAAGCAGGGAGGGGCTAGTTAGTTGGTTGGTCAGATAAAAAGGTGTTAAATTCTTCATCAGAATTGGTCAATCATTAGGGAACCCCACAATGTTAGGGTTTAATCTAGATACTAGTCACCACCAAACCATGACCGATTCAATGGCGGGCGAGTAAACAATGGACACTGGACAACTTTAAACACAACAACTTTATTCTACTGTGACAATCTGACACTCCACTTTGACGGTTTTCCAACAGAAAGGTAACGCGACGATTACAAAGGTACAAATAGGCAAAACGTCGACGAAAAAAACAAAACTCGCCGAGCTATAGCGGCTACTTTGAACGTACACACACAAAAAACGACTCCGTCCTCAGTCAAAACGCACTAATCACATGACCCTCCGCGTTGGTAGCCACAATACCATTCAAGCACATTACATGTGACCTAGACAATTTCATTTAAACGACTGCTACAGAAGGTAGCAAACCTAAAGATCCTTTCATACAATACTAGCTATGTGTTGTATTAATCCAGGAATTCACCTTTCAGTATCGGTATTTTGAAATCTTTTATAAATGTTCTTCTAATGGCTCAAGCATGGGTTAATTCTTGGAATATTTGAATGAGCAGCCAGTCGTTTCGCATTGCTTCCACACAGTAATAGGAGTTTGCTAGCAAAACCAGGTTACCCATGAAACCAAATTAATCTTTATTACTTAATCTACCTCTGCGATTTCCTTTGACTTACTTGGCCTGATAATAGTTTATTTGATTACGACCTTGTTATGAGAATGAAACATTTAAGAAGGATGTTATCCATTTTAAGAGTACTGAAATTTATGCAAAGCACTTAACAGTATGTTGACAATAAAGAATATGTACTAAACAATGAGTGAATGAGTTTTAACTCATTAAAAATCTTTAAAAAGATTGGTGTCATGGGAAATAAACTGTATGTAAAAATAACCTAAATGGTGATTCGAAAATAATCCAGTTTTTAACCTTTAAACAGTTTATCCAATACCAAACAGACGCAACGCGAAAAGCTGCGGAAATTATTGAAAAAAGCAAGGTGAGGAGACTTGGATAATTAGTGGAGTAACCATCACTATGCTACAACTAGCATCTTAATTAACATATGTAGGCAACATTCGAGTTTGTAAAACATAATAATCATGGTAAATGTCACTCATAAATGAACCAGAAATTTAAATCATCTAAGCAAGGAATTGTTACAGAAATTTATAGTAACACGTTTTTGAAACACTTAAATGAATAACTGTTTTCATAATTTATTTATTTTATTTCGTTGCATAAAACGTGTAATGAAACGATAAACAAATATCCTTGGTTAGCGCTGGCAAGGGTATCGCCCAGTTGACTACAACTACACCTATGTTTGTGGTTTTTTCCCCATTATTATTTTTTTTTTGGGGGGGGGGGGGGTGGGGGGGAGGGTGTGGCGGGCGGGGTGTCATCGGGCGGACGGGGAGGATGGTACTATATGATAAAAACTAAGGCGTTTCAAGACACAGAATGTTGCAATAAGTGTGTTTAACTTCCTTTTGAGAGTTTTAATGACTTTCGAGAAACTTTACGTTTAAAACGAGTTGCGAATGTCGCGAAGTCCTTTGAGATGAAGCTATCTTGGATAAGCTGTTCTGTAGGCTGTTCGAAATTTAGATGAATGATGACTGATTTCCTGCGTTGGTGCTGGGGAGGTGAAATACGAAAATTTGGTAAAGTTAAATTAACCACAAATTGTAATTCGAGATTAATTTACCTTTCTCAACTGGTTTGATATAGAAACAAATTTTCTGAATACAGATGGATTGACGGAAAAAGCAGAAAATGATAACTCCAAAGAATG
>NC_090884.1:40843149-40863149 GCF_036669925.1 Montipora capricornis
TCCTCCCTTATTATCCAGTTGTTGATTTTGTGGTCGTCGTTTTTCTATGCAGGGGAACTTGTTAAATTTCCATCATTCTCCCACCCTATGAACACTGAACTTGAACTTTCTTGGCTATTTTAGGTGAGCACCCTTAATGAAAGACTAGAAAGAAAGGAAACAGAACTTTCGGACTTCAAAACCAAATACGACCAAGAATATGAAAACTGGAGAAGTAAAGTGAGTGCTTTCAAAAGTGTATTGTTAGTATGTATGGCCCCGTTTGAGGAAGGGCGCTTTGTAAATAAAAGCTTCATCTAGTATTTATTACAAGCTCATTCATTCTGAATCGACACTCGAAATTTCAACGGCACCTACGGAGGCTTTTTGCAACAAATCAAAATATAAAGCTAGGCAAAAAGCACATGAAAAAAAGACTGCTTCGCGAAATTGGACATTTTCCATTTCGTTTCGCAACGTACCATGCATAAGCCAATGATCATGCAGGTATCCGTATCCCGTGATTCAAAGGCAACCAATTATCATCTTCAAGTGTTTCAATTAAACGAACAGTCGCCTCTCCTTCGATTATGCTTTTGTCAATCTTCACCGTTTTCTTTGATCGTTTGTCTGTTGTCTTATGACACTGTTCGCACTGTTCACTGATTCCTGTTGGTGTTTTGACGGATTGGTCGTCTCAAATCTTTTAGAAAAATTCAACTTTCTCTTTTCTTGCGGAGAAATCAAATGAAAACGGAAGCAAGATTTCGTTCGGGCTCAACGCTTTCCGGTCCCCCCCTCCCCCAAAGTATTTAAATAGATAAAATGTGCCCATTATCTCAGCAGATCCCTTGCTCTGCAGTCAGTCCGTTAGTGTATCTAATATTGTACAACTCGTTCAATGCCTTTTCAACGTTAAGTTGACATCAACGTTTTCCAACATGTTGTCTTGGTTATAGGGTAAATACTTTTGTTTTTCTCTATTGTAGAACCTACAACTCGAGCAGCAGTTAGTCATAATGCAACAAGAAAGCAAGACAGGAAGGCGATCCTCACAGGAACAGACAGCCCAACTGGAGGAAAAGGTATCCTGAGAGTTCTAACTGCTGTAGGTGTTCATGATATCAAGGCGGTTCAGTCGGCAGACCATTCTTCTAATGTTTGGGCCTTCAATCGAAGTGACCGTCGATTTTATACCCGCATTGAGTCATGGGGCCGTCCTTAATAATGGAGAGGTCCTATTGAAATGGAAAAACCAAAACCAGAATTTCGAGAAGAAATACAGCTTTCTTATCTTTTCGGTTTTTTTTCTTCCTAGGTTATGCACCTTGAAGAGGCTAGGGAAAGGGAGAAGACTGCGATGCAAACAAAAATGGTGGGTGCGCTCAAAAGAACTTGTGCCTGGTCCGGCCTCTTAAAGATAAGCATGCAACATACGCAAACGCTATCTGAACTGGGGTCTTTACCTTTTGTTACGAAGGAAGATACTAGGGAGTTTAAGCAAGGCACAACGGAACTGAACGTCAACGAAAACGTCACTTCAAAATAGAACTTAGCGCTATCGCGAGTATTTCGTTATTATGCTGTCTTTCTTGTCCACGTTACGGGTGAAATATCCTGTAACTGGTCCTGTAACTGGATGGGTGCGAATGGTTTTAAAGTAACGATACTAAATGAATGGTTCATTGATATATGCCCATGTTGTCGTCAAAACCTAAAATTTGGTGATTTTGTGGAGTACGGCAAAAGAATGCACGAAAATTCGTGCTGTACGTGCAGCTCAACTATTTTTCCCTTTTTAACCAATCATATGCTTGCTTTGTGGCGTTGTCGTTGCCGTAGGCTAGCCGTCGTCTTTTCTTAAGGCTTGGGAAAACGGCTATAACATTTGCCTCAGCATCCATTCTTTTTTGCTCAGGCTCACCGTTCACTCCCCTCTTTCAACCATGTTGAAACATGTTGAATCGAAGTTGAATCGATGTTGAATGAGTTTAAAAGTTATCGCGAATGTTGAATGAAGTTGGAGCCGCTCTAACCAACTGAGCTATGAAGCTACTGAAGTTAAGGGCTGGTCATTTGTGGGTTCCAATACTGTTCCCGTGATGAATGAATCAATGAAGGAAATGATTTATGAAACGAATCATATCTTGAACTGCGGATATGAAATCAGGTAAAGCTATGATCCTCGCAGTTACGAACACAATTTTAGCAATTGGGAAATAACCCGAGTTCTCCAGTTGGGTGTCTTGTCACTGTCTTGTTGCTTTTTATACACGATACCGCACTGAAACTTCAAACTTAGAAGGCTTTTGTATCGGTAAACCTGAAAAACTTTTATTCTTGCCCAAATTAGAGGAACCAGTACTTTTACACCACGAAATAGAAATTCCGACGGTTGTGTTTTTAGGACCAACTCAAAATGATCGAAAACGAGTACTCCAGACAAGAAGATTCTTACAAACAGCAAATGGCTGATCTTGAAGAAGAAAAGGAACAGTTACAGGTCAGTCAGTAGGACTTTTTCCTGTGTTTTTAAGGAGGCTAAGGGCCGATGACGTCATCACGAACGAAAACAATGGCTGTGCACTCTCCGTACTGCGTTCTGCGTTTTTGCACTTCACTTTGCCGCTCGCATATTGAATTCGACTCAAGTTTGAGGTTATGTGCAGGGCGTCCACACTGTTCATACCAATGTTATTCCAGGAAAGTTGGTCTATATGTTAATTCCATGCCAAACGATTTAGATTAATTTATGACTAAATTAGAATCATTGTAACGAGAAATTGTACTGATTTTAAGATGACGCTCAAGAAGCCGTCGTCTTTGTCCTTGATTAATTTCCCTATTTGGAGCTGTTTCATCTTCAGTTGCTTTTTCTGTTTGTTACCTAATAACTTCAATTCTCCTTATCTAGAACGAACTTATGTCCAAAGCGGAGGAAAACAGACATGTTTCGTTGTGTTTGGAAGACGCAATGAAAGAAACAAATGAACTTAAAAGCCAGGTATGGTGATGAGCTTCTGCAAGAGAACATGAGATAAAAGATCGAATCCCCCCATATTCTGTTGGAAATTATTTGAAATTTGCAATCCAAAAGGTCTAGATAGCAGCAACAATATAGATAGTCGTATAAACATAACAACTTTCTTTAATTTTCCAGACATGTTTCGACGGTACATCCGTCATCTTCAGTGTTACATATTTTGAAATCGCCGTTGAATTTAAAGCTTTTATTTTTGTTTTGATACGCAATATTGACAACGCAATGTAACGAAGTTTGTAAGATTGCGCGCGCTTTAAATTCAACGGCGATTTCAAAATACGGTAACACTGAAGATGACGGATGTACCGTCGAAACATGTCTGGAAAATTAAAGAAAGTTGTTATGTTTATACGACTATCTAAATTTGTAATCCTTTTTTTTTTTTGTCATACTGCGTGTGTATTTCAAGAAAGACATCTTATTGGTCAGTTAGACCCCTGTCCACACTTATCCGGAAATTTTTGTATCCGCATTTCATTTTCCGAATACGGATTTCGTCCACACGTATCCGGCGAATTCGGTAGCCGTTTCCGGAAGTTCTCGAATACGGTCTGCAGAGAGGAAAATTTTTGAATACACTGCGAATTCGGATTCGTGTGGACAGTCGTATCCGCAAATTTTCGAAGACGCTGACGTAACACTATCGAATCCAGTCTTTGCCGGGTGAGATAAATCAACCTGGCTTATCGAGACTCTCACGTGCAACTCGTTAACGAAACAGAGAAAATGGCGCCAATATACGATTTTGCGCATGCTTAACCGGGCACTAGTGAGTATCCGGATTCGCGTGGACAGTGAAAACGATTCGAAAACAATTGGAATACGCTACGTGTAGATGCGTGTGGATGGGAACCGAACAACACACAAAAAGAACCTTCTCGTGATGGGCGTAATCTCAGAATAAATTCCAAATAATCACCATGGGGCATGAAGATTCGCTCCTCTACTTCATATTCTCTTGACTTCTGCAAAACGCTTTCATTGACGGCACAGATATATTACCCTTTATTAAATTCAATTAAAACTGGTGTAAATTACCGATTTTTAAAATGACAATAATTAGATGCACTTTTCACGTAAGGTATGAAGCATGGCAACATTTCGCTAAGAGTTTACAGGATTAGAATTTTATAATATAGATGATAATAATAGTATTAATAATAATTATAATAATAACAATCATCGTCGTCATCATCACTTTATTTAAGTCTCAAATGAATCACACATAAATAAAATGGTGATCTTGTTAAAAATAATAACCTTTCCTGTGAAACTTTTATGCTATGACAATGGCAACTTTAATTTAGCTGTGAAGTGACACTTAAAATATGATCTATAAGTATACCTATTTCAGGTGTACATTTATCAGAAAACATCTTTTTCTGATTGATACATGATGCATGTAACTGAAGACGCGCTCTAAAAGTGGGTGGTACCTAAGGTACATGGAAATCAATAGACCTTGTTTACAGCTATGTGCTTAGTTACCTGGCCTGTAGATGAAAGGTGGCTTTAGTTGACCTTGATATGACACAGACCTCCCTCCTTTTCTTATGTTAACGATATTGTTCTCGTGCTAATTAGTTGGAATTTACATGAGAAAAGCAGTCAGGTTTCTATCAAAACAAGGTCTTCACTTTCATTCATAGGCCAGGTAACTGAGCACACAACTTTAAAATGGTCTATTGTCGACGCATTCTGGATGAGCTCCACCAATATTTGAGCAAAGACCACTTGTGAGCAATCCACGGGTGATGTTAGAAATTTGTTTTTGCGACGATGTTCGTCTTTGTTGTTTTTTGAATTCTCAGTCACTCATTTTGGCACGGACAAAGATTTTGCGACGAATTTGGCTACGGCTGTTGGCCGCCATTTTCCATAATTAGCAAATTTTAGCTGACGAAGAGTGTGTGTGGGGGAAAGGGGGGTGGGGGATGTGGGGAGGGGCGGGGAGATATAATCTTTGAAGCGCGTCTTCATGTTTACCTCGATCGATTCTGGCTTTGAGCAGATCTTTTTTTATGATAAAGGTACTCGTGTAAATAAGTGGAAATTTCAATAGCCGTTCTTAAACATAGTGACTTTTGATTTTCTTTATCGTGGAAAAGGTAGTGTAAATATGTTTAAAATTACCATGTTTCAGATCGCAAAATTCGAGGAAACGTTAAAGCAGAAAAATGATCTTTTAACTTGCTTTAAAGGGAGTAAGGTGAGGAATTTTAAACATTTAAATAAAGTTAAGCAGCCTCGACAGACCATCAGGATCTTAATCTTTGCTCTAAACTTCTTTTATGATAAATTTTCTTCTCGTTTAAATTCTTTACGTTATGGCATCGTTTTAACTATTCCTAAACGTTGTGAATCCCAGAATATTTTAAAATTTGGCTGTGGGTAAAGCGATTTGTAAACTCTTATTATTCAATGAAACGTTTCATCCTTATGATTCCTCAGATTATTCGGATAATTGTTAAACTTCGTTCGTTCAAGAATTGTGACGTCAGTCGTTCAGTAATGGCAAATGTTGGACGATTGACGTCATATGCCACTTCATTGTAGCTATGAACTTTTCAAACGGTTGAGAAAGTGACAAAGAATGCTTTTTCATAGCATTGAAAATGTTTGAAGTAAACTGCATTTTACTTTCGCATAATACGAGAACTTAAGCCTTTTTTTGCAGGCTGTTGTCCGTCTCGATAACTTCTCTTATCTGAGTAACTTTTCATATCATAATCAGCCTCGTCCACTAATTGTTAATTGTTAGAGCATACGTGAATTGTCATATATCTCATTAAATGATCGCAACTTAGGCCCTGTTTAAAAAAAGGGAGGGTAACCCTACTGCTAGGGTTACCCTATTAGAAGGGTCAAAGATAGACCGGGGTTGCAAGTAAAATTTGAAGGGTAGGGTTACCTATCACCCGGACAACTCTAAATGGCCTTGGTAACCGCACCTGGCTAGGCAAACTGGCCGACAAGAGAAGAGTTCTACTTGGTATCTCAATTCTCGTGTCTGTGTTGCCTGTTATTTCTGCTTTCCAGTTTTATGGAATGTTGTTATGTTACCTTCTTATTGCTAAGCAACGACAAGAAGTTGCAATGTTAAACACTGCCCTGCAATGCAATTCAGCACTTGCTCGATTGCATGATTCAAAAAGGAGATCAATACTATATAACGCACCAGACAAATTAATAATAGTTAAAACTGTGAAAGTCGTATGTTTTGAACTGCGGATGTAATCGGTGACTCTAAACGAGAATGATCAGCGCAGTTATGAACAACTGAAGTGGTTGCAAAGGAAGCCAAAAACAATAGCCCTTATGCGTGATGACGTCTGACTAGCTGATTTCACCACCAAGCCTCGAGTTCGAAAATCAAACATGTAAGTTGTAGCCTGAGCTGAATCCCAAAGGAACAAACTTGTAAAGAAAACCCACGTGCGAACAGACGATGTCATGTCCAGATGATGCGAATAATTTTGTGCAAACGAGGCTTGGTGGTGAATTTTTGAACAATATGACATGACGTCATCATGCATAAGGCCTGTCAAAGCTTGAAAGGGACTCGAATCCCATAACCGTGCGATTGATTTGCTCGCTGCTCTACCAACCGAACTATCAAGCGTCTTTAAAGTGCTAATCAACTCAAAAAACTTTTCCACTTTATTTATTCTCTGAAATCGTCCGAAATATATTGTGTAGTTTTGGAACCCTTTTAAACTGAAAATTCACTTTTTTATTCGCTTTGAAAGATAGGAAAAGTAGCCGAAAAATGATAGGGAATGCGTTCGATACCGGGTTGACGTCTCAAGTTAATTTGCATCGTCTTTTTTCAAAGCACTATCCATTCCCCTTCATTGCTCGATTATGGATCAATATATGACCACTTTTCCCATCTTCCAAAGTCAATAAAAAAGTGAAATTTCCATCAAAAAGTTCTAAAAACAACACATTGTGTATATTTGGGACGATTTTGGAGAATCAATAAAGCGAAAAAGTTTGTTGAGGTGATTGGCACTTTAATTGCTAGTAACTTTCGGCCATGATCGCTACTGTCAAATCACTGGCATGAGAATAGTGTCAGCTGGTAATGTTTGCTTCTTTCTACAAATCTCAGCTTGATTCACCGTCACATTTCGCGGAAACTAATCTTAACACTGAAGAACTGGAAAATCTGAAAGAGGAGCTACAAAGCTCTAAGGTAAGACAGAGGTACTCGTCGTAAGCTTAATATAGCTGAAGACTGAAAACAATAAAAACGTTCTTTTCAGCAAGCATTTTAACATTCATCCATCTTCTCAACTAACTATTGTTCGAGCCATTTTATATCCCTTAGGAAAAAGTTGCTAAAAGTGGTAACGGTAACCTATGAACTTTGTAGTTTTTTTGTGCGGATTGGCAAAATAAGAAGGGAAGTGGTGTGCGCAAGAGGAAATTCTTTGTCTGATATCGACGTTTTAAACAACTTCCTCGGTGAACAGCTAGACATTTAAACGTAAACATTTTTAGCAAAATGGCGTGTTAATTTTTTTTTTCAATGTTTCAGATTCGTTATCAGAATGCCGAAGAAGTGCTTGAACAAAGGTAAGTCGATGTAAAATATGTTGTCGCCTTGACACGTTCATTTGCAGTTCCCATGCCCTTGCACGTTTGATTCATCGAAGGCATGAGGCGAGCACGATTTTCAGAGGCCAGTAGTGCCATCGGGTGGTTGGCCTGTGGCTCATACGACTCTGTGTAAGATACATACAGCGGTGATTAAGTGCGAGAAGTCAAGGTAAATGGCAGCTTTGTCTCGTTTATGCAGGGAAAAAACAATCGCTGAGCTGAGAAAAACAGTTGCGGAGAAGGAGGAATTACTTCACCGTTCAACGACGAAGGTGGGCTTATTTATTCAATCAACTTTTTCCTTCATACTCATGGATGGGTGATTCGATAATCATTTGATTCTGAGAAACGAAATCTTTTAAAATTTCCTTTTAGATGAGGCAGTATGAAGAAAATAACAGATTTCTGGGCAACGACAGAATTTATACTTCAGATAGCAGAGGTGAGTAAGAAGAAATTAGAGAGTTTAGGAAACGGCGAGGGCCGCGGCTAAAACAACGACTCAAAACAAGAATATCATTGGATAAAAGACGAAAAACAACCAAAACAAAGTTCTCACGTGTGGCACACATTTTATCTCGTACTTTTGCGGCACTCTGCATATTAACGACGTGGAATCACCACGTTAAGGTGATGTTACACGAGCCGATTTTTAACGCAACATTGTTGCCTTAAAAGTTGCCTCGTGTAACAGGGTGCAAAGGGCGATTTTTAACGCAACATTTTGTTGCGGCAACATGTTGCAGGTTTTTGAAAGCGTTTCTAAAACCTGCAACATGGTTGCCCGAATTTTGTTGGTGTTGGTGCGTGTAACACCCCCGCCGCTGACTTTTAACGCAACATCGTCAAGAGCTAACTCTCTTATTAACTGATGATATACCCCTCTTTCCTCCCTCCGTCTAATCCAACTTCTCGTCCAAATAATTCGTTCCCGATTTCTTCCTTTCTCATCTTCCAAATCGTCCACTAACAACGGAACCTGAATGATTTTCAGCCGCCGTCTTCTTAACTCATTGTCCGCCATATTTGTCGAGCAGGAGCTTGGGTTCAAGTGTTGCGAGCAATGTTGCGTTAAAAATCGTCTCGTGTAACATACCGTTGCTGCAACGAAGTTGCGTTAAAAGCTGTCTCGTGTAACATGGATTAAAAATCGGCGTTAAAAATCGGCTCGTGTAACACCACCTTTAGGGACTTTAAGACCTACGACGCGGTCGTCAATGAGAACGCCACAAAACAACAATATCATTGGTTAAAAAAGGAAAAATAATCGTGCTGCACGTGCGGCATGCATTTTAGCTCATATTTTTGCGATTCGAATTCTCTTCACAACAACGACGTGAAATTCACCAAATTTGAGGTTTTGACGACAACGCGAGCGTACAAATGTGAATCTTTCATCTTCTGTTTTTACTCTGAAACAGCTCGCACCAATTTATTTTTACGATACTTATTCCACATCGTACGACATGAACGAGACAATAATCGCGAAAGACTTTGGATATTGCATAGTTACATTTTGAAGTGACGTTTCGTCGACGTCGGCGTCGTAGATCTTGAAGTCCTTATTTTAGGGTTTGACGACAACGTAAGCGTACAAATGCGAAATTCTCATTCTATATTTTTTTCTTTGAAAAATTTAGTTTTAGGATAATTCTCCCACATTGTACGACATCAGTGAACGAGATGGTATACCCGCGAAAAACAGCGACATGTCCCCTCGTTTGAACTGATACTTTTGTAACTGTGCAACACTTATTTGGGGGTTATTTTGTCCATCCGACGTGTCCCATGGACAAAATCACCCCCAAAACTGGTGTTGCACAAATATGAAAGTATCAGTTCACACGAGGGGACATGTCGCTGCAACATATTATCCCTGAAATATGTACCGGCAACATTTTCATATTTGTGCACATGTTGTGATTTTGTCGCTGCTACGTGTCGCCTCAGTGTGCACTACACAAGTTTTTTGTCGCTACAACTTGTCGCTGCACTATGTCCCTGTAACATGACCCCTCGTGTCTCAGCACCTTTACGATTGTGTAAAGTTATAATTTGAGGTGCCGTTTTCTTCGACTTCGCCGTTGTATATCTTAAAGTCCCTAATGATCGGAAAATACGGTAAAATGAGAAAGCTTTGGTTGTTGTTACCCAGTGCCTATGACTGCGGATTTGTCATTTGTTTTCAGACTCGCATAAGGCCGTTGCCAGTTTGAGGGGGAGAGTGAAAGAATTAGAAGAGCAGCTTCAGGAAAGAGAGGTAAGAAGGAAATAATACGTTGTTTGCAACCAGTTTCTAGAGACACATAACAATGCTGCAATGTACAATTGACCTCTTTAGCTTGTAAGGCCGGGACACACTAGGCGAGAAGTCGCTGCGGCACGCCGTGGGGGAGGACAAGTCGGCGCAGCCTATTTCCTTTTCGTAAACGGTCGTTGCCATTTGAAACGGTCGTTGCCATTTGTTAGAACGGTCGTTGCCATTTGAAACGGTCGATGCCATTTTTTAGCTCTGAATTACACTCGTTAGGTCTAAGAACTCAAAAAGTTGCGGTTACTGGGAGTTGTGTCTCGCTGGTCATATGAGTTAGGTTCGGGTTAGGGTTCTGTTTAGGGTGAGGGCTAAGAACCCGAGTTCGAGTTTTGACTCTTTTTTTCCTCCGGTTTTTCTTTTATAAATGTTTTTTGTTTTTCCTTTTGTGTCTTAATTTTTGTTAATATTTTTTCTTAGTTTGTTTCTTTTAATTTTCTTTGAAGTAAAGTGTGTAGTCGACCGTTATAAATGGCATCGACCGTTTCAAATGGCAACGACCGTTCTTAGAAATGGCAACGACTGTTTACGAAAGGGAAATTTGCGTCGCCGCAACAGTTCGCCTTGTATCATTTGTATGACACGGTTAATTTTGAGAAAATCATTGTCGCAGTTGCACGAATTCAAACCAGTTTGAATTCGTGCGACTGATCGCAGCGACAAAATGTGGCGCATGTAGTGATGTCGTACCGTGTGTACACTTCCGGCAACAAGTCGCTGCGACAAATTATAAATGAACCAACGAGAGAGCTTCATATTGTATTCGCTGGTCTGCCATATTGAATAAGAAAACTAGTTATTATTCCCCCTCATACAAGGTCATGCACTACGTGTGCACGAAACAGGCGTCGTGTCGCAGCGACTTGTTTAGCAAGTTGTACACACGGAGCGACTTGTCGCAGAGACCTGTCGCTGCGACTTGTCGCCTAGTGTGTCTTGGCCTGTAGGTTTTGTTTTCCCCTTTCAGACCACGTGATTTTACTGTAGAGAACGGTTTTTTTCAAATGTCGTCTTACGCACGTGGTTATGTATGAATAACTTACGAAAAAACAAAAGGAGAATTCCCTTGAGAACATCACGTGGTCTGAAATGGGAAAACAAAACGTACAAGTTAGATAGGTCAAATTCCTGGTGGACGAACAAAAAGAGCTAATGAGAAGTCTTTTGTTTTCGTCCACCAACATGGCGTCGATGCCGTAACGTGAAAACCACCTTTTGAGAAAACACAAGAAAACAGGAAACTTTAACAAACTGTTCCCCCCCCCCCCCCCCGGCTTAAGGGTCTTTCCATTGGCTTTCTTTCTGTTCGCTTTTTTAAAAATCAAATGTGCTGATGATGAACCCCCCGTTGTCGTCTGATTGGATGCAGCCCAAGGTGACTTGCTGTGCGACGTTACGTGTTGGTCTTGGAACTTTAACAGCCTCGAGCCCGCCACTTTTCACCAAATTTAAGCAAATTTTAAAATCTCGTTACCGTCTGACTAACTGCAATTGATCTTTTTCAGATGCTTCAGTTGGATGAAAACGAGGTAGGCCATTTTCCTTCATTTACGCTTTTTTTCGAGGCTTCGTTTGAATTAGCTACTAGGAACCCTTTTTCGGTCCAGACACAAAGGGATGCAAGAGTTATATGCTAAAAATAATAAAAATAAGCGAAAGAATTCGAACTTGATAACTACCCAGTCACTTACTCACTCACCTACTCACCTACTGACTCACACACACACACACAATCAATCAATCAATTCGTCAGTCAGTCAGTCAGTCAGCCAACCAATCAATCAACCAAAGTCCAATATTCTTTTCTATGCGGCTGTTAGCAAGTTGAAATTTCAGATTCTTTTTTTTTAACAGTTACGTGATCTCAGAAAAGATAACAGCCGCCTAGAGACAGATCTTGAAGACAAAGATAAAGTAAGTTCAAAGGGTTTTGGGGGTAAGGATAGGTCAAGTATATTGCCAATCTTTTTTGTTGCAGCTTCTGTGATTTCATGGCCCAACAGACACAATAATCACTTAGGTAATGAAGTATTACAAATAGGGAAAAACACATCACACAATGATTATTTACTGATGTGATCTGCGTGACGTAGTTCGCGACCAAAAGTTATGATGATAACACCAGATTCTTCATTATAACAACGGTAACAGCAAGGTGACACACGCTAACACCAACCCGGTGTGGCCAACACATCACGCATGCGCACAACCATTTCACCCGGTCAATTACATCCATGGACAGCTGTTTCGGCCTTTTGGGCCTCATCAGCATGGCGTAGCACCCCTTTAAGTGGCAGCTTCACATGCCGAAACAGCTGTCCATTGCTAATTGGCCGGGTGAAATGGTTGTGCGCTTGCGTGATGTGTTGGCCACACCTGGTTGGTGTTAGCGTGTGTCATCTTGCTTTTATTGATGTTCATTACAACGGAGCTCCGCGAGCGCGGAGCACCATGAGTAAGAAAATATGGTACCGTACGACCGTACGTACGTCACCCCTCCATGTATGCCAATGTGACCAGTATCACGTGACCATATCACGGGCTCAAGTGTAGAGCCCATCAAGGTCAGCTGCGTTTTTGAAGTTGACTGCTGACCAGGTGCTGGGTTTATGTTGGATCGCAGGTTCAATACAGGTTAACTTATTGTATTAAGAATAAAAGACCCTTGAACTCCGCTTCTAGACTTGGCTAAATCTATATATTACTTGCAGAGAATGAAACTTCTTCAAGCCAAAATAATCGAGCTTAAAAAGGCGTTCCAACGAGAACTGGTAAGAACTCTTGATGTGTAGGTTTCTTTGGTAGTATTATGTGTGTGTATTAGTAGTCGCTGAATAAAAGGCAGAAGTGTAAATAAGAGGAAGAAAACAGTTTGCGGAAGCATGAAAACTTGTTCCTTCAGAAGTGTACTCGAAGATAATTAGCACTAACCTCTCGCAGGGAATCATAAATGTTAAGCTATATCAAGATTATCTCTAATAATACGGAGATCGAATACAAGCAATATCAATATCATAGCATTCTGTCAAATCGACAGTGATCGTTTCACTTTGGTGAAATTACTCAAAAACAGGTTAGATTTAAAAATACATTTTTTTAACGTTGTTTGCTTTTATCCCGACGCTCGCAGGTGTCGGTATATCATTTTGAGAACTCTGTCTTGGCTGTGATTCTATATCTGATTCTCTTCCAGAAAATGGTAGCCCCTGGAATAGAGGAGTCGGATAGAAGTTGTCCCGGCACACCTAATGGTGACGTGATGACCCCGAGTGAAGAAGCGAAAGAGAGACAAGAATATCTCGAAGTTAATTTTAAGTATCCTTTTCTCTGAATTATTGGCTTGTTTGAATTTGTGGTCAGTCAGTAGTCGACCAGTGCATGTAAGTGAGGCCGTCGGTCTGTTGGGGGGTCAGTCAGTCCGTCAGCCAGGCAATCAACTAGGCATGATCCATCAGTCACCCCTGATCTGCCAGACAAAGCGATCATTCATAATTGCCAGAGTTTCGAAGCAAGCAACCGTGGACAATTTTCCTGTCGGTGTACGTTGGATCAGTGGCTTGATCTGATCGGCGTTATTTCAAGTTGAGAAACTAAATATTTTAAGCAAGAGCCGATACAACGTAGATTTGATTTTTAGTGATGTACTATATTTCGGCTGGCCAAACCAGCCTTCTTCAGGTACAATGAGAGTTTACATTGAATTGCTTCTATGTACATATATATATATATATATGGTAAATGGATGTTGACGTAATACTGGAAAAAATGTGATAAAACATGGCAGTTACAAAGATTTTGAATTCAAATACTAAGAGTCACGGAAAAATAACGGAAATCACTAAAATAATAAACTGAAATCTAATACGTTTCTTCGCGGATATTAAGACCGTTGGGATCAATTGTCCTGCCTTTTAAAATTAAAAAAGCTTCCCTGGCCAATTCAATGTAAACTCTCATTGTACCTGAAGAAGGCTGGTTTGGCCAGCCGAAATATAGTACATCACTAAAAATCAAATCTACGTTGTATCGGCTCTTGCTTAAAATATTCATAATTGACTCACTTGATGAGTCTCCCGGCAATCAATTCGCTATTTTGACCAATCCAATAAAATAATGGATATTCAGTTCACAGAAGAATCATACAGTCCCAAGAGTAAACAACTTGCATTGTTTTTATGTAAAGAACCCCCAAAACGTATTGCATTGTGGGATGGAGTAAATAGTGAATATGGAGATCATTTCGATCAAATGTTCCTCTGTGGAGTTTCTACTTACGCGAGTATTTGTGCTCTTTGTTATTGTGCGAACTGCTGATGACCTTAACCCTGGCTCAGATATTTAAAACACGTCATTTTAAAGTACATGTGCAGCAACAATAAGCAGGTAATAGTCATCAAGTCAGTCAGGGGAGAATCTCATTCAAATATGGATTATTTTGTGTGGTTTCTCTTCATTGCAGCGAAGTTGTGTAGACTATTGATGTTCAAAGGTGTAATGCACACATGAGAAGGATGATGAACTAGTTGCTTGGCAACGAGCGAAAGGACAACTGAGAAATCAGAGTCCTCTGCAGGATTCGAACCTACGACCTCCGTAGCACCCACCGGTCAGCGATCGGATGCTCTCTACCCATTTGAGCTACAAGAACCGGTCATTTAGCTAGGTTCTTCGTGGACAATGTGTTTCGCTGGTCTGCGGTCTCTACGATGTCATGCGCCTCAGATTTCAAATGCAACTAAAAGATCCTGCCGTGCACTCTGAGTTCGCCCGTTGCTAAACAACCAGTCTAACTTTTGTATTTGTCATTCTTTTTCATTTCCATTCCTAGTCACGCCAGTTGATCAACGTAATCGCGTATTTATTGAGATTCACCCCAAAAGAGGAAAAATGCGTCAAGGAAGCCATGGAATGGAAGGTTTGTTTTGGTGCTTTCCTTTCGGTATTGTTACTCATTTAATGCTATTTTTCTGGACGATCTTTTCTTCTTTGTTTTAGTTACCTCTTGACTAGAGATATTTTTGTAGCTGAACTTAACAGCGCCGATTGGTAAGTTTCTTTTCAATAGTGACAGACCTAACATTTAACTGGGTTAAAAGGACATGAAGAAAGTTCATATATGAAGGCCATATATATATGAACTGCGGAAAGAGTCAAGTTAAGATGCTGATATTAACTTTTGTCATATCTATATCCTCTACGAGGTCAATACAGTATATTAACTTGTCTAACGGACACTTTGTGACATCTGTACATGAATGTAATTTTCCCGCTGTGTTGGATATGTGTGCCGGTTTAGGTAGTATGAACTGTTTTTCTGTGCGGCTGAAAGCGTTCTTTGCAGTAAATCACGATTTTCTCCGCTTTCAATAATGGTTTTGTGCGGGGCTTTTTTGTTTGTCAGAAACAGGTTAAGTAAGGCCTATGAATACTCAGTGGAAAACGCAACTCGTACTTGCTCAGCATGTGGTCTCTATATTTTCTTTTACTTTTTCGTTTATTTTGGGGAATTGACTTTTTAAATCTCTTTTCGATAATTTTTGTAGGATGATAGAGTTTTTCACTCTGGTGTTTAGCGGTCATGGAGGAAAGAAACGGAGTTCGCACGCAATTATTACGTGCGGCTGGTCTTGGAACACGAGAGTACAGTTTCCTGAAGGACATCATTGTGAACAAAATGTTTAGAGTACATTTCATGCTAACGAAATGAATCAACTATAGGTATTGTTCCCAATTACGATTTCTAAATTGTGGTATTTGTTTGGAAGTTTTCCAGAAATGTTTCTATACAGACAGAATACAAAATTTGATGTATTTTTAATACGGCGATTCTTCGAAGAGATGTGTGATACGATTATTGAAAATTATATTTATTTCCATATTTGCGGTGTGGTGAACATAATTTCTTCATAGATGCAGAAACGATGTCAATACAATTTGTGGCGAAATAAAGTACATTTGTGAAGGCTTCGTTCTGTTACTTGTCCGGTCGGTAGTATTAAGGCTATGCAGCCTAATAAAGCTCACTCGTGGAATGAGCCCTTTTGGTAGTAAATATCTCTGTAGGTGAGATCTTGGATAGTCGCCGGTGGCACATTGTCCTATTCAGCCGTGATTCACAGAAGGTGTATAACTTATCTCATATTTTATTTCGTATGCTCGAAAGAACAGTTCGTTGCATTTTTTGCCTTACACATGTTTTTCATTAGAGCCGCAAAACCCCGATGAGGTTTACATAAGTTTCTGTGTTGTGCACTTGACTGTACACGGTGTAAAAGGAGGAGAATTTGGATGGATCGCTGCGGAACCAAATGGTTTCTTTTCTGTGGTCTGTTGCGATTGAATCCACTGATTTAAAGGGATCTTTCACTCCGACTAATGAATAATTTTAAACCGAACAAAATAATTTTTGCAATCAAATTTGATCGACAGCTTTTCTTCAAAAAAGGGCTTGAATCGAAAAAAGTTAATTTTAGAATCAGTTATTTTCACTTCCAAATTTTCAGATACAAACGCTTTCATTAAAAAATGGGAACAATGTTTGTTGTAAACATTATGTTGTATGGTTTAAAGTTATTTTCTTGTTTTAGTGGAGGTTCCCATTAGATGACACAGTCACGTGGTTTGTTTTTGATGTGCTTGAAAGACGGAGAGAAAGAAACCCTGCTGTTTTTTTATTTACTTCCTTGCGTTGAATTGCTACTGAAACGAAAATTTTCCATGTGAGATTTTTGCGTAGTTTATTACTTTCAACCACGCTGATCGTCGTGGTCGGGTTCGTTTTTAGTGAAAGATACCGGAAATAGTGTTTCAGGCCATTGAAAACTGCATGTTTTGCCCCAAAACATGTCCGGGACGTGGCTGTTATTGTCAGAACAGATTGCACAATTTCTTTCGAGTCAAAACCTCTCTTTCTCGAAGAAATCAACTTTCGGCTTTGAGTCTTGTTTTATTTTAGGTTGGAGGAAGTTCAATAGAGAATACAGAAAAGATCATGAAATCCGAGGAAAAAACGTTAACAAACAATTATGCAAAGTCCGGATTAATTCATAAATCGCATATATGTAACGCGAAACACTCTTCATCCCTTTGTCAAAAGCGGATGTTTCAAAGGGACATAAATTTGCATTGAAGTGAGCCTGATACAGTTCCATGTCAAGATTATCATGGAAAAATGAAGGGATAAAATCTCTATTTTACTGACATTGTCAATGCGCGACAAGGAAAAAATTCATGAAAGTTCTCGACACTAACTTTCTTTCGATGCAACGAATGGAGTCAACCAACAGCTGACAACTAGAGTAATACAATTTCCCAACGCAGAAAAATTATACTCTCAAATCTAAAGATATTTTCGAGTTTTTCACGTATTTATAGCTTCCCTATATTGATTTTGCTACGATGCATTTTTCCGGAGAAAAGGTTTTGTATGGAATCACACAAGAAAATTATAATTGAAAAAAACTACTTGCAGGTGTTCCGGAAACATCCTCCTCGCTTTTTGTTTTATTTTCTCAAGAGAAAAGTAGTGTACCTTTCACAGTTTACGCGAAAAATAAAATTGCTTTTTCTTGTCTTCGTCTCTCAAAACTGTTCGTATTCCTCCGGGATTCCAAACCTCTCTTTCTTCCACACCACTTTTGTAACGATCAAAACTCCATAACAGAATGTGGCAAAAGCAATGATAATAGCAATACCCGAGTCCAACCACCACGTTGAATGCATTTCGCAGTAGATGATTGTACTTGTAATAAGGCCTAGTGCCATCGCAGCGCCACAGGCCGAGTCTATAGAGTCGATCCTCAACGCCAAACTTTGCAGCTTCTCAGCAATGCGGAATTTGAGCCAAAAGAATACAGAGTAACACAGGAATCCCACAATTGAGATAGACAGGAGAGCAATGGTTTGTCGTGGTTCCAAATCGCTGACAAGAAACTGGATTGCTCTCGCGAACATCATGATCGCAGATAAAATGAAGCACAGGGCTATCACAAGACACGCTTTGCGTTCTTTGTCGGGGCCTAAGTCGCCATTAACGCCGTGGTAAAAACGCCAGACTATCACTCCAGACGACACGACACCCAGCATTGCGTCAAAGGCAATCGCGAAGGCTGCCGAGCTTTCTGAAATACCCGAACTCACAAACGACGCTATGGCGAGCAACAGTGTAACGTACATGGAGGCAAAAGACACGGCTAACGCCGCACGACGCCAGTGTTGCTTCTCATGTACAGACAGTTTGCGTCTTTTTTTCTCTCCTTCATCGTCGTAGGGCGATACGCATGGAAAAGTGCCGAAGTCTTCTTGTGGTTTTGTATTATCTGTTGTCACATTCACCGCCTTTAGTGTTGGTGTTTCCATGGACAGTTCTTCCGGTGATTTTTCCATTCCTTTGTTGTACCGGCTTCCTCTCGCCAATGTTTTTAGTTCCAATATGTTCTTTTCTCTTTGCCGATAGAACTTGTTTTTCGGGGAAGTAGTGTACAACCGTTGCTCAAGTCCTCCTGCTCAGTCTTACCTTAAAAGTGAATTAAGTTGCGCGTTGAAACTCCAAATTAAATCGCCATCATTTGTACCTTGTTACGCACAATTCTTTGGCCAAATTTCAAGATTCCGAACGTTTGTGACTACCAGCTTTTACAGAAGACAAAAGCTATCGGTTCAGAGCTACAATTGAGGGGTAAAGGTCGCTTCAAATCACAAAGATATCGTTGATAAATGCATAGCAGTTGATGTCGCGATGTAGTTCACAAAAAAGTGCTTTCCAATTAAATGTCGATACTGTCAGAGTCAAGTGATCTCCCTCTTTGGCCGTAATAAAATTTCAGAGCAAATTCGTAGGTAAAATAAGTTCTCTTTTAGATTTTAAATGTCGTTGATTAGTACAAGGCAGCGCGAGGCAAAATTCTAGAATCAACAAAAGCGGCTTAATTTTTGGTGCTGTTGCAAGACAGGAAATAGAAGAAATGGCAGGTGTTTCTTGCGAATGTAATTGGCTGATACTGAGCGCTACTACTCATCTGAATCAAAACTGAACCAATCGGGTCGACTTTCGATGGAATCATTTTCAATTACACAGCTACGGGTATCTGGCTGCACTCTCGATTTTTTGTTTCGAGGCTCTCCTTCCGAGGATGTTAAAATTTTGTCAAATCAGTTCGTAGCCCTGAAATTCGGATGGAAAACAACCTCGCGAGACTTGCTGTAATAAAAGTTTGCTATCAGACACGGCTTGATTCTACTCTGATTTGAAGAAATTTAAATGCAGCTTAGAAAGTTACGATTCAAAGACTTTAAATCGTAACTTTCAAAGCTGCATTTAAATTTCTTCAAGCCGTAGTACAGTTCTATTTAAGTTCTTTTGGATGCATCTCTGCCTGGGGTGAACATATCTCTGTCGTGGGTGGACACGTTTCGTCATGGTGACTGAATTTTGGTCTGCGTCAATCGTGAGCCTTTGTTTTCATTTATCGATTCACTTCTTTCTTGGTTGAGGGATTAAGCAACTATTTTCCGTTGTCCTTGTACCAGCTTCTTCCATCAAGCCCTTCCCTGAAAGATTTTGGTTTTCGCAGAATCAAACTCGGATTTCATTCGAAATTTCCTTGTTGTCGGCTGCACTATCGCTCGATAACTTCTTCCGTGAGTCTTGCCTTAATTTTAACGTGTGTTGTCTTTAATGCCACATTGCAGCATTTTGAGTTTATTCAACGACACGATTGACAAAGACGCAAGTATTCAACGAAATGTAAATGTTTATATGACAATTAAGACACCACGGTTGTCATGACTTCTTTTCATAAAACATGGAAGCCGTCGCACGCTGTAGATAAAATTCTTGCGGTTTTGTTTTCATTTCAGGCAGGTACAACGAAGATCTTTAGAACCTCTGATTTAATTGAACCATGCACCATGGATACAACTACTGTTAGGGGATTAGATTACCTTGCCAAGTTCCTTTGTAATTTTTTTTGTGCCTACTGTTTTCTAACCCATTCACGTTTCACTCGAGCCGTTGTTAGAGCTGGGTTCTGGCCCGTTTCAGGGATTTATTCACTTGTCTTT
>NC_090884.1:40870649-40888149 GCF_036669925.1 Montipora capricornis
AAATAACACTATTTTTTCTTCGATACGTTTAAAGTGCTACCAGGACCAAAAAATCAATCCTTTTTCTTTGGATTTCAAAAACAGTTAATGTAAACACCAAGAGACCCAGGTTTTAAGCCTTGATTTAAAAAAGACACCTCTTTATTTTGACTTTATGGTCTGTTTTAACTACATGCTCTTGAGAGAGCTGGATCGAGGAGAAAATGACGTCAGACTCATAAGTTTAAGAACGCAATGCGTGTGTAGGCGGCTGAATTAATATGCTGCACCGTAGTTTCGGGCTTTCAGTGTTTTGCATTTATAATTAGCTGGATTTTAAACTTGCGAGTAAATGACGTCATTTTTTCCTAGATCCAACCCTTCGAGGTCAATCAGTCAGTTTTAAACGTGAGTAATAGACCTAATAGAGCTTTTTCACGTGACGTCACGGCGGCCATGTTGGTGTTCCAAAACAAAGAAATGGTGTACCAAACTAATCCTCTGGGAATTGAACTCTATTTTGATGCAAATACTTTCTTTTGTTTCAGTAATCCAATATGGCTGCTGGTCACGTGAGTGAAACGCTCTATCGGCTAACTCAACGTTGAACCCAATTCAAACCCTTAGGGAATAAAACGTTTTGTTCCTGGTATTTCCATATCATTTAAATACAATACATAAAGAATCTTAATACCGCGGGAGATTTGAATTGGGTACAACATTCAGTTCGCCGATTAGGTCTATGGTGGACCGTGAAATCCATGACTTACACCCAAAGTAAAACAGCCTTTGGATAAAAATCAAAGCTCAAATTTTTGCTGGTTAGGTGTTAAGCAAACACACTTTCAGAATTTGAAGGGAAAAAAGGAATTGTCTTTTTATTATAGTAGCACTTAAAATAAAAGTCATTTTCGCGGTAAGAGCAAAATATTCTGGTGAAAATTTTGTTTTCAGCGTTTCATCACAAGACAAAGCTTAGCTTGTCTAAGCGGTTTCTTAACCCACTAAACTTACCAAATAAAACTTTACCCCAAATGACCGAATTTATCTTACACACAGCAAGGACTGAAATGAGCCGTTGTAAATATCAGCCTCTTTTCCTAGGATCTTTCCCGTCGCTTTGGGGTGGGGCCACCTCGAAGGGAACTGGAAACGAAGTTGTTAGAATAACACTTAACGTGTTTGATACCATAAAGAATGCTAACAAATGTTAAACTTATTGATAGAAAAATACTTTTCTGTCTGTTTAATTAATTTTGTACAAATTGAATGTCGCTTTCATAGTCAGCAAATTTATTTTACAATGATTTTTTAACACTTCAATAACTGTGAGGCGATTTATTTGTTTCCTTTTCTTGTGTGCACTCGATCCTGAAAAACAAAACAACACATCAGCATTTGCTTGGGAAGCTACATTTTGCATATCGTTTCCCGCTTCTTTGCTGCCATTTAAAACGAATCACTAATTCTTTCACATGCTCTTGAGAACCTCAATAGATTCTAAAATGTAAAATTTACATGCTTTGTTTATAGTGGAAGTGCACTTAGCTATCAAGCTAGTTCACAGGCACCCCACTTTTAATAATTTAAAAGAAACATGATTAAGAACCCCTACTGGAAGGAAGCAACCAGTTGGCTATTTACAAGGCATGGTAGAGTTGAACCCGGGACAACCGGAAACAAGGCCAAACTAGAGACTAGAACGGGATTTGAACCCGGGACAACCGGAAACAAAGCCAAACCAGAGGCTAGACCGGGATTTGAACCCGGGACAACCGGAAACAAAGCCAAAGCCCTTAGAACCACTGGACCACACCGCCTCCTCTTCTGCGTAGTGTGATTGATGGTTTTCTCCTCTCACAAAAAAATAATAAAAATATGACAGGCTACTCACCTCTAGTCTTTCCCTGGCACCTCTCAGGACTTGATGCGATCGCGATACTAAAAAGAAAGAGAAAAAAAAAACGCTTTTTACTTGATTTCTGTCATTAAAGGTCATAAAATGAAGACCAAAAAAAATAAATTCCTTGTTGTCAAGATAAATGTTCTCAATAATATCACGCGTGCTTTACCATTTTTGTCTGTCCATTTCGCCTTTGATGCACAGGTTAAGTAACTTTATAATACAACAAAAGTAAAGTGCGCGCTCTGACTGCTCAATTACATATTTCATATTTGCCCACACAACTTATTCCAAAATGGCCGCCATTTTAGTACTCTTTTGTTTGATGGCAAATTGACTCTCTAGTTTGTCCTCGTTCAAGGTTAAATATTCTTTCGAATTTTACCTTTGAAAGCGAGGCCAAAAGGGCCAATTTCCAAGGCAACAAAAGAATACTAAAATGGCGGCCATTGGTGTTGGACGAAAACACTGACGCGTGCGCCGGGAAAAAAAAATGTGGTTTCCGCAAATTACAATGACCGACAAGTCTCCCGCCAGAAATGCTGAAATTTCATCACAGCTTCATGAAGAAAAGACTTTAAAATGTCATTTTTAACCAGTTTGCGGGTATTTTACCTGAACCACCATTTGCAAGCCTAGGTGAAAGCCAGCTCGAAGAGTTAATGAGCGAGAGGCATTCAAAGAAGGCCACGAAACAAATAGTAAGGGTTCAGCGTGTACTATCGAGTTATAGTTGTACTTGGGAGATTTGCTTTGCACTCAAGAAGCTAGAGTCCACTCGGCTATTGCCTCGTGCGACTCTTACAAATTCTCCCGTGTGCAACTGTAACTTTATAGTAAACGTTGAAACGTTTACCATTTGTAAATTAGCAAAACCAGCCGTAATTTGACACAAGACCAAGTTGATCAGAGACATGCGTCCTGTCCTAACGTTTTTCGTCTCAAACTAGATTTCAAAGAACGTTTGCATTTCAAGGTATGCAGTATTACGATGGTGACGACGAAACATACCATTCTCGAGCAGAGAGAAAGATTTCTGAAACCCTATTTTCCGTTTTTATTTAAAGACAATAGCATTCTAAATCTGACATTTTGGACCTAAGTCACACAATACCTCATTGAAACCCTTTGCCTTAGTATAACACATATATTTTTTTTTAGTTGTGTGAGTATTAGTTTAACATTTAAAAACGAGCCAGCGTCGGGCGTAGTGAAATCAGCGGATTGATGAAGGTGTCCGCTATCATGAGTATTTTATCAATGATTAACTTTCAAGCAATACAAGGAGAATTTTAGACGAACAGATCATCGAGCAACGACGGCATTAAGAACATTTAGCTTTTACTTTCAAGTTCTAGTTCAAACGAACGAATAACGGTCAGTGTAAAATGCAGACATCTGGAAAAAAACGAAATCCTTTCCTAATGGCAACGCTGTGAGCGTTCCAGTTCAAATACACTGTCTGCGCGCAGGCTACCTTATCCCTAATCAGGCCCAAAACGATGATCAAGCATGAGGTTAGGGTTTGGGTCGTTTCTTGCTATCTCCATTTTACACTAACCGGTTCAATTAAAGAAGAAAGTTTACACAGCACAAGGTGAATTCAAGGACTGTTCTCTCATAAGCGATGAGAGGCTACTAGTGTAGCTTTAATACTTAGTTAATAAACCGCAGACCATCATCTTATCCGTTTCTTTTATTTATCATCGTACCTACTATCTCCGTGGATTTAAGCAATGAAACATGGTATACCACTAAAGGACGGACGAACGCAAGGGGGACGCCGTGCCCCTACTTTGTGCAAAACGTTTGCAGGCCCTTCAGCATCCCGCAAGGTTACATGATGATTGAAGTATTTCGAGAAGTGCCCTACAGTCCATCTTATTTTTATCAACATGACTAGAAAACTATAAGCTGACCATTTGCATGCAGATTTCATTACAAAGGCAGCGCTTCTACCGATTCTACTGATCCTGGTGTGCCCGGTCTCGTCCGATGCTCAACCAAGTGAGCCAATGTGAATCAGTGTCAGCGAATACTTACATTTGTCAATAACCTCTGCTCGCATGTTTTCCTTGACTTTATTTGTGCCCTGACGGAAGCAGAAAATCCCAAATTTAATACAAAAAATCCTTAATCAAACCAGGAGAAGGATCAAAGTTTCCAGCTGGATAGAAAGGGAAGTGCATACTGACAGGCATCAACTGACCCTACTGTACTTCACGTGTAGTACTGTCATAACTGATGCTGCCCGTAGTCTTAAATACTCCTGTAATGAAATTCTTAAGATGCTAGTTCTTGAGTACAAGTAGAGCTTGTCTTGTCTTGTAGTAGGTTGTCCAGCGAAGGACAGAACAGAGAGAAGGTGAAATTGAATTATCGAGAAAAGACCCACTCTAGAATAATTACGGCTTCTAGATCATGGCCGGGTTGTTCGAGAGCCCGCTAGTGCTAACCCAGGGTTGAAAGTTAACCGAAGTATTAATTTTTTGTGCTTAAAAATGTTTTTCGCTGCTTATGTTTTGGGTAGTTTGAGATTATTCAAACTCAAAACTGAAGGAGAAACAATATAAACAGAAAAACTCACCAAACAGTTGCAAATTTAAACTCAAAATTCTCGCTAACCCTGGGTTAGCTTAACTGGGCTTTGAACAACCCGGCCCATAACTACTGGCGAAACGTGAGAGCCTGCAAAATTTGTGTAGATTTCAAATGGGACACTAGTCGTTCTCTCGTGTTCCTGTGAACACTATTTCTGACTGAATAGCATAAATTCTTGTTTTACTCTAGAACTGCAAGTCCTTAGGATTCTCCGCGAAACTCTATTCTTGCACAGGCATCAAATGAAACTCAGTTTAAAGGCCAATATTCCATTTAACATCTGCTGTTGATGGCAAATATTTCTTTTGCTTCAGTTAATCAAAGGCTTCTGATCAGGGGAATGAAAACACTCTTCACTCCAAATTACAAAACTGTTGACAGTTTGGTTATTGGATTACAAGTTAAGGTCGGTCATCTGATAGCACCTGCAATTATGTTGATGGCAATTATTTATGTTGAGTCTCTGTTACTTTAAGAATCAGAAGATTAATTCTAACCAATTAACCCAGACACGGTTTATTGTACTAGCAGTTTAGACAGGTTACACTGGTTAAAGAATTAAAAGACGCAATCGCTTTGGAACGTTAGACAAGAATTGTTACCGTAAATGCAAAGAAGGCCGCTGAATGTCAGAGTTAGGAAGCTAAACAGAAAAGAAAGAGAAAGAATAGACAGAGGACAGAAAAGATGAGTGCCTTGTTTTAAGTTTCCATTACCTTGCATTTTCATATCATTTAAAGCAGGTATGCATGAAAATTATGCAATTTATACAAATGGCGAGAATTTTAATTGCCTATTGAAAACGGTCAAATTTACCATCATGTCAGCAGACCATTGCTCTTGATCATATGATCAGTATGATCTCCCAAGCTCTTTCATTGTAACACCAATTAGAAAATCCCCGTTTGAGGGCCGTTCGCATTAGCACGAGGGGGGCTGGAAAAAAAAACCGTTTGCCCTGTTTGGAACACGCGTACGATTTTAGAGGATGTCGTCGCGTACAACAATATCTTTCCAACCCTTATTTCATGTCCATTCATTAGTTCAAATATATGAAATTTAAAATAAAAAGTCTGGCCGAGAGGTATGAACCCGTGACCTCCCGCACGAGGCTAAGGTCAACCTATAAAATGCAAAGACTGGATTGCTAGGTAAACCCTAACTTTGGCTCGAAAAAACGATAGGGCGTGTCAACCTAAAGACTGTTCATTGAGAAGACATGTTAAAGGGGCTATGTCACGCAAAACAATGATATTTCATGGCACCCAAAATGCCCAAAAAGTAGAACGGAACATTGCAATAACCACTTAAAACTGTTAAACATAAGATAAATACAGTAAAAGGAAAGAGAAGAATGGATGGACTCAAAGGGACAAATTGAAACGGATTGCACTTGGGTAATCTTGAAAAAAGTCGGCCCGACGTTTTTCAAGTTGAAGGCAAATCACCTGGGTAAAGGCCGTTTTTGCTCAGAATCACTGAAATTGTTTGTGATGTAACGGTAATTTTATCAGTAAAAGATTCCACGTTACCATTTTCAAGTTTTAAACTCGCGATTTAACTTCAGATTTCCCATAAACACCCTAAAATAACGTGACATAGCCCCTTTAAAATATCTTAAGCAATTTCAATCGCTGAAACTTTTTTTCACCGTAATTGAAAATACACCTTGTTTCACTCGACATTTAGTAGTTCAACTAGAAAGTGTCAAGGCCAAGGTGCATATTATTTTGTTGTAAATTTACTCGTCTCTTGATTTCTGAACCAGTCGTGAAAACCGTAGTTGTAAAAGATTGGTACTGACCCGATATTTTCGCACCAACGCCTAAGCAGCACTAAATTTCCAATAACATATGGCATTTTCAGTCTCCTTGCGAGAAGGAAAATGCGACGAGAATGTATACCAAACCACCTACCTCAAGCCTCTCACAAGCTTTTTTAATTATATCTTCTTGGATGAGAAGTCGACGCTTTAATTTTGCAATCTCAAGTTTGAGACTCTCACTCTAAAGGCAACGAAAAGTTTGAGAAAAGTTCAAAGTGATTGAAGGAAAGGTGGGTAGCTGTTCCTTAATAGTATAAAAGATAAAACATTAAAACCAACAAATACAGCAACAACCGTTTCATTTGTGTACTAATATAATTGTCACAACAAAACGAGCACAATAGAGCTTACATTGAGTATCGTGACACCAAAGCCAAATCAATTGTCTTGGCCAATCACAAAAGACACAGATAATCAAATAAGCCTATCTTCGCGCAAAGCTAATTCATGCAGCCGTCGCCAATCGCCGACGATTCCTACCTCTACATCCTTCTCGCAATTCGCTGATGCAATCCAAGATGGTGGATTCACTTTAAGCTCGTTTAACAGTTCCTTGCATTCCAGCACAATTTTTAAAATATTCTCAACAGGCGCAAGGCTGTCGGTCTGTAAAAATAAAATTAATAGTATGATTAAGGAAATCATCTCTTTTTTTTTTAGTTCAGTAATGGGACAAGAGATAGACAAGGCTATGGTGAGCTGGAGTTCTATCATAAATGAAGATGACACGTTGAGCTCGGAAGGGTCGACCTTCAGTCTTGCCTGTGCTAGAAAAGCATTCAATGTTTGGCCATTCGTTCAACTGAAACGTCTGAGAGGAAATATGATGGGCAAAATAGCTAAACCGACCGTCACATTTATAAACCGCTAAAAGAGGACCCCTTAAGCTGTCTCCTCTATTGGTTCTTCCCTAAATTCGTGTGGTAAATTGTCTTTATTTAGCAGCTAAAGGTGCAGTATCTGCGAGCTTGATACGATGCTGTTGTACACATCAGTTGCAATTGAACTTGTTGATAGCGTTTAATTTTTCCTCAAGTTGATCCACGACTCTTCCATCTTCACTGGATGTGCTTCCGTTTTCAAGAGCTGTGAAAAACGTCAGAACCATACAAGTGTTATCATGATCTAATTCGATCAATTCACGGTAAGAGTTGGTATCTTCGATTGTTCTGACTGGGTATGAAAAAAATTACTAATCTCACTAATCTAAATTGTGTACATTTAACACAGACAAGTGAAAGACAGTGGTGAAACGATTCAATGCGTTAGAAATTAGTTATTTAGACATAGTTTGATGCTACAAATGTACATCGGTCTGAAGAAATTTGAATGAAGCTAGACCAAATCGGCTAACTCAATGTTGTACCCAGTTCCCTTTGTGAGTAAAATGTTTTGTTCCAGGTATTTCCATATCACTTAAACGTGAATTCTACCTTATACAGCAAATACAATACACAATGTGACAAAGAATCTTAATTCCGGGAGACTCGAAATGGGTATAACATTGAAGTAGCTGATTAGGTCTATTAAGGCCGAACGTTTCGACGCTCCTGTCTTCATCAGGGGTTATCCAAATTTATCGCAAGAGTCTTCTTTATCAATTTGCGAAAAAGGAAAGAATGCGCCCATTAATTGTAACTATAGCACCCTTTTCTTTTAATAAGGTGCAAATATGTGTCAGGTGAATTAGTGATTTGTCTCCGGCCCCTTTCATAACAAGTAACAGCGAAATTTTTTTGATCACAATTAGTGAAAATGTAGCCTGCGTGGCAGACGTATTTCCGGTTATAGTTTCTCTCCAATGAAAATAACTTTTCGGTGGAGAGAAACGATAACCGGAAATACGTCTGCCAGGCTGGCTAGTGAAAATGAAAATTCATCTTTTTTTCAAAACAAATACGCACTTGGCTTCGTGTGGGATGTACGGCTGAAGTGTGTTAAAAACTTGGTGCCGTGTCAGCGGTTGCTTTAGTGCTCACCTTTAGCCGATCCAACGGATTCATCATCATCCACACCCTTCCCCTTCGAGAAGTTCAGTTCACGGATGACGGTGGTATGAGATCTGCTTGGGGACTGGGAAGGTGAATCCGGAGGTCGTCCCAGTTGTTCCTCGAGCTTTAGCCGCAGCGCATTATTGGTCTGTATGCTTTTCTCGAGTTGAATCCGTAAACTGCGGATTTCAGCCAACAACAGCGACAGGGCATCTTGTTGCGGATCGCTATTTGGACTTCTTGGTCCTTCTCTACCGTAACTTTGGCCTGCGAAAGATATTAAGCCTCTTAATTTCGTCTGTTAAACTTAGTTGGTTTCGCTACTTTACGTTTAAGAATTTATCGCAGTCTCTAATGAATTTTTGAAAACCTCTTCTTAAAGAAAAAAGAGTTGGATCGTTTTGCTTTAGGATCATCCATCTGATCCGAAGCTGGTTTAGCCGGTTTGAAGTTTACCATCGCTCTTCACGAAGCACTCTGTTAGCAGCAGAGACATGCGCACAGCTTAAACCATTGGCCCCTGGGGATGAGACGTAAAAGATCTTACTCTGTCTAACGCCAGACGTTTCTATACTCGTCAACGGGGTTTTCCTGGGGCGTGAATGGGTTAACAGCCGCGGGCAGTCGCTTCACTGCATGTTTCGTCATCTGTTTCAACATGATGCTGATTGAAAGAGTGGATTAACCAAATCAACCGTTAATTAACTCCAACCCTCCTGTTTGGGAAGGGTTAAAGTGTATACTTATACTTATACATACTTAATTGACCGCTCCCCAAAGGAACAATAGAATACAACGAAACGACGGAACAGAATCCCGACAGGCCGGAGGCAAACCAGTTGGTTATTTACAAGTGCAGCTGGGAAGTTGAACCAGGGACAACCAGGAACAAATTCAACGAGTGGTCAGAGCGGGTCTTGAACCCGGATCTCCGGATCTCCGGATCTCAAGGCCAGCGCCCTAACCACTGGACCACACGGACTCACTGCCTCCAATCCTCCTGTTTGAGGAGGGTTAAAGTGGTGTTGTGAGCACTTCCTTTCATTCAATGTGACCGGGGTTCGATTTCCCGGCGGACTCGGCGTCACATGCGGGTTGCGTTTGTTGGTTCTCTTCTCTGTTGCGAGAAGATTTTCTCCGAGTCAGGCTCCGTTTTTCCCTTGTCATTTAAAAGCAACACTTGTCTTGTCCTGGCATTATTTGATTTGTAGTTTCCCAATCAGTAGAGGACTTATGTTCCGCTTCAGCAGCGCGAAACTTAAAAAGTGATTACTCACGTACTTATCAATAGGAGGCAGCGTGGTCGAGTGGTTAGGGCGTTGGGGTTGCATGCGGCTGCTCTGGGTTCAAATCCCGTTCTAACCTCTGGTTAGGATTTGTTTCCGGTTGTCCCGGATTCAACTCTACCACGCTTTGTAAACAGCCAACTGGTTGCCCGCCGCCAGTTGGGGTTCTTAATAATGTTTCTGTTAACTTTGAATTGTTTCTTTCATATTGTTAGAAGTGGGGTGCCTGTAAACTAGCTTGATAGCTTAGTGGACTTCCACTATAAACAAAGCATTTACATGTTTTTTTTTACATTTACATTTACATTAATTGATAAAGTTATTATTCACTGCAAAAACAACCCGGAGAAAGAAACAGGCTCCAACTTGAGAAATTACTCATATCAATCGGGGTTCTTAATCTTTCTCCTATTGATTTGAATTATTTCTCTCCATAAACAACCCACAAGCCCTAAACATCACCGTGCATAGATAAAGGTTCCCCCACTTCATTTGACTAGAGCACTGAATCAAACTGAATGAATCACAAGTAAACAAGCAAATCCTACCCTCTGTCTGTACTTCAATGCTCCTGCCTTCAATAGTCAGTTTATAAAGTTTCTCGTACACCGTAAGTTCCTTTCTTAGGTTTTCAGATACTTTCGTACTTTCCACAAGCTGCTGACGGAGGAGATTCACTTGATCTATATCCCTGCGTTAATAAGAACAAAAACAATGCTCTTATTTCTGAAATACGCACGGCAAACATTTATTTAATGTCGCGTCTTCATTAAATAAACGTACGGCTAAGGCAAAAATGCTTTTGTTTACAGAGGAAGTCATACGCAATCCACTTAAAAATCTAAACAAAACTTTTCAGAGTTAAAAGAATCTGATAGAGAACTCGAAGTTACAGAAGGGAACCACTTGGTTATTACTAAGTGTGGTTCAAACGCATGATCACATTTCTTCTCAGCCAATAAAGATGTTGCTCACTTGCCAGACAAGCATTGACATAACGTTTAAGCTGACACGATGAATAGGCAGCCACACACTTCTTCAGTATTTTATTTGACGAAGCAGCATGGTCCGATGGTTAGAACGTTGGATTTAACTGAAGGAAGTTGCATGCACCGGCCGGAATTCAATCCCGCTCTGAACACACAAACCGCCTTCAGATAAACAACTTCCCCACCCCCCGTTCTCCTCCCAGCCCTTCACAAAAATGGCCTCTGTCCGTCGTCCCTAACGGGTACGATTTACTCACCGCGCTTGTTCTTGTTTCAACCCATCGATCGCTTTCTTTAATTTTTGATTCATTCGATCTTTCTCAAGAAGCTCTGATCGCAGGGAGTCGTTCTCTCGAATCAGAATGATCTTATCCGTCTCATTAAGAGAGCTGCCCTCACCACCCCCGTCAGTCAACAACCGTTTCTCCAGCTGAGCTCGCAATGCATCATTGGTGCGAATACTATCCTCTAAACGCAATCGCAGCTCTCTCATCTCCGCCAAAAACGCAGCCATTAGGTCTTCTGTTGAAGGTTGCTTGTCGCTCGTGGCCTGTGCTTGTGTTGACTGATTGTGCAGTTTAGACATCATCCTGTTTTCATTCCTTAGAGTGTTGTTCAGTTTGTCGCTGTCTTTCAGTTTACTCCTCAGGAGCTGGTTTTCTCCTAACAGCATTCTGTTCATCTGGTGAAGCTTTTCCATTGAGTCGGCTGCAGACTCCTTTTCCGGTAATGCGGTAATCGATTGCTAAGGAAAAAATCAAGAGTGAACGAGCCGTCAGTTACTATATTTCGAAACTTCGATCCTTTCTGCCAGCTTCTCCCGCATCCAATAGTCCATTTCCGAGTTGCTGCATGCCTCAGTTTCAAAGCGAGTCCTGGTGCACAACCATTCAAATGGAAATGATTTGCGTATTCTTATGCAAATCAAACTCATTTCCCTTACAATAGTTGAGCACCAAGACTCGCTTTGAAACCGAGACAAACAGCAACTCGGAAATGGCCTACTCAAATCCCGTTCAGACCTGAAATTTCCAGTCTTTTTTTGTTACTTCTTGAGTAACGTTCATAACTACGATGATCAAAAATCTATTTATAAATTTATTTATTTATTTATTCAAAATATTCGCTCAAAGGCAGGTGGAGTTACAAAAAAAACACCACCCACCTAAATGAGTATACTGTTCCCTAAAATCCTAATGTAAAATGATTACAACAGAATCAAAAGAACAAAAGAGATCAGAAAAAAACTAACACATGATGTGCAAACTGAAGTGTTAAAACGACAGCATTTCGGACAAACTAACTTGAAGGAAAGAATGTCGTCTTGATTGAAAACTACCGTCAATCAAAACTGATTGAATGATTATTGGACTGACGACACGATGGCGTGAATGGCGACTGAATGCCTATCTTCCCGCCTCTCATCTTTATGTTGTCCTTACCTTCACCAGGCTGTTTTCGTGTCCACTGGGACTAGTCTGTGTTTGTCCATATCGTTTGGGGGGTGAAGGACTTGAAAATGGCGACAATGCGACTGAATGCATCTCAGGTTTGGATTGAAGATCGAGTTCTAATGTTTTGATCACTTCATCTTTTTCCTGAAGTTCAAGTTGTGACCTGAATAAAACAAAAACAAAAAAAGACACGTATGGGAATATAAATTTAAGTGCCCATTACTAGAAAACACTTTCCTGCTACATGAATTCCTTGCACTTGCCCAAAACATATTTTGTTGCATTAGGACCTTTCTCCAAAAAATTAAAATTTACTCTTCTGTTACCATTGAACGATTAGGGAACTTGTCCTAGTTTGATCCACGACCAGTCAAGCAATGGGTTCAATATCAGTTTTTTTGTTAAACCAGTTCAGTATTGACGCCTTCCCCTCCCATCTTCCCTTGCGCGCTCGTAGAAGACTTGAAAATAAAATAAAGTTCATTATTAAATTTATTTTTTTGTGGTGATAAACATCGTAATCCGTTCGAATTCAAACTGGTTCTTATAGTAAGGAAAAAAATACATGCTTAGTGCGTTGCTTGAAAGGTGGATAGCGGCGCTGTCCACCTAATTACCCACTACCAAGTGACAAAGCGCCATAACAAACAATTCACTTATCCACTGAACAGTGGTTTACCAGTAGAAAAAAACTGACACGTGATGTAAAGCTGGAAACTGTTTGTTTGTTTGGTTTTTTTTGTTTTTTTTTTGAAAGGTGGAAGCAAGGGGAAGGATGTCAGGGTCACGACGCAGCTCTTACAACGAGTCTCGTGATTGGTTAAAAAAAAAGGACTCAAAAAAGACAACGGAAACAATATTGACCCCAACCCTAAACACAACAGAGGTGTGTCCTATACAGATCCAATGAAATTAGAGATTGTAAAGAGCTGCGTGCTATCTTGGTTGTAAAGGCACTGATTCTATTCTCTCCCAGATCAAAAATTCACGGAGATTTTATCGTGACTCGACAGGAATTCAAGAGGTATTAAAACACCAGAACTTGCTGTAATTTGCGATTCTTTCACAGTGTAATAACACCTCACGCGCTATTAATTAGTTACTGGTTTTTGTTAAAGTGCTACTATGAGCAAAAAATTCACTTCCCTTTTTCCTTCAGATTTTTGAAAGCGTGTTTGCTTGACACCTGACTGGAAAATCTTGGGCTTCGAATTTTATCCAAAGCCTGTTTTCTTCGAGTGTAAGTTTAGGATTTCACGGTCCGCCATTATTCACGTTCAAGACTGACCGATTGGAACTCAGAGGGTTGGACCGAGGATAAGATGACATCAAAAACTCACTAACTTAAAATTGCAGCGTGTAAACGCAGCTTATTATACATGCAAAACACGAGTTCAAAAGTCTGAAAGCAGCCGAAACTCCCGTGCTGCATATTAATTAGGCGCGTGCACATGCATTGCATTTTTAAACTAGTGGGCCTTTGACGTCATCTTACCCTCGATCAACAATCGTGGTAAGACGTTGTTTGGAAGGTTGCGCGCATCACTTCACTTCACACCTAATTCGATTATTCTAACTATTGGCTGTACTATTTGGAAAATACCATGCTCTAATGGCCCCACCCCCTCCCCCCATATTCAGTGTTGGAAGAAAAGTCACGATTTTGTTTCGTGGAAAATCCAATATTGATATGGGGAAGGGGGGGGAGGGGAAGAGGAAAAGGGGGGGAGGGGGGAGGAAAGGGGGGAAGGGGGGGGGAGGGGGAGGATGGAAGGGGGGGAGGGCGGGGGTTATGCTACCTTCCCAACACTTTTGTTCATGATTGTAGCTCTCTCAAAATTTTAAAGTTAGTAATGGCGGACCATTAATTAGGTTAATTTCAGTCAAAATAAACAGGTGTCTTTTTGAAGTGAAGGCTTAAAACTTCGGTCACTTAGTGTTCAATGATGAAATTGTATATGAAATGAATCATATATGAACTGCGGATATGAAATCAAGTGAAGCTATGATCTTCGCAGTTATGAGCGCAATTTTTGCAATTGCGTAGAGAAGCCTGAAAAATTCAGGACTTCAACGGGGTTTGAACCCGTGACCTCGCGATTCCGGTGCGACGCTCTAACCAACTGAGCTATGAAGCCACTGACGTTGGGAGCTGGTCATTTGTTAGAATGAACCCACAAATGACCAGCTCCCAACGTCAGTGGCTTCATAGCTCAGTTGGTTAGAGCGTCGCACCGGAATCGCGAGGTCACGGGTTCAAACCCCGTTGAAGTCCTGAATTTTTCAGGCTTCTCTACGCAATTGCAAAAATTGCGCTCATAACTGCGAAGATCATAGCTTCACTTGATTTCATATCCGCAGTTCATATATGATTCATTTCATATACAATTTCATCATTGATTCATTCCTCACGGGACCATTAGAACCCACAAATGACCAGCTCCCAACGTCAGTGGCTTCATAGCTCAGTTGGTTAGAGCGTCGCACCGGAATCGCGAGGTCACGGGTTCAAACCCCGTTGAAGTCCTGAATTTTTCAGGCTTCTCTACGCAATTGCAAAAATTGCGCTCATAACTGCGAAGATCATAGCTTCACTTGACTTAGTGTTCAGTTAACATGGTTTTGAAATACTAAGAAAAAGTATAATTGATTTTTGGTCACCGTAGCGCTTTAACAGCACTTTTTTCCTTGTTTAACATTAGCTGTGAGTTATTATACGCTTACCTTCAAAATGTTGAGAAGTGCAACCGATTATATCCACAACCAAAAATGCACCATATATGTGCAAAAAGATACGACTTACTGAATTAACTGAGAGAAAAGATTGCTTACTTTTCAACCTCGTTTTTCATCTTTGCTGAATGATCGAGAAGCTCAGCCAGTTGTTTACCGAGTTGTTCGTTCATCATCTTCGCTTCTCTCAGTTCCCTTCGAACTCGTCCGATTTCCTCCGCCGATTTCCGTGTCTCTTTAAGCTGATTCGTCAGCGTTTTATTTAGACGCTTGGCATCTTGCAACTCTTTCTGTAGCTTGATGGCCTCCATTCTAACTCCTTTTAATTTTGAGAAGGATTCGTTCAACTCTCTTATTTGCGAACCCAGAGAGTCATTCACCTGTGTTGCGTTTTGAAGTTCGAGTCTCAGTCGGCTGATTTCTTGCTCCGACCCGACGCTTTCGTTAAGTCTTCGTCTGAGTTCGTCATTCTGCTGAGATGATTCGTCGAGCTGCAGTCTTAGTTCTAATGTTTCATCCGATAATTTGGATCTGCCATGAGTTTTTTCACGTTCGCTCTCCAAGAGCCTTTTAAGTTCTTCGTTCGTCTTGATACCCGCTTCGTATTCCATACGAAGTTTCTGAATTTCTGCTACTTCGCTTAGTTTAGGATCGAAGTTTTGTTCAGCTTTCGGTGGACCCTGTGTTAAGCACAAAAATTATCAGCTTTAAAAATTCCTTTTGGCATTTCGCGCACTGGCGACGTACGACGGAGTTAAAATGCAAATTAAGGTGTTTTAGTTCGCACAGCACTCATTGCAAAGCTCGGAACCTTGCTCGAATTGAGACCATATAGATCTTTTGGAAAACGTTCATGCGAAATTTAGCATTTCTTCAATCGCTATATACAATAGGTGGTTTTCACGTGACGTCATCGCCGTCATGTTGGTGGACGAAAACAAAAGATCTCTCATTATCTCCTTCTGTTCGTCCACCAGCAATTGTACATTGCAGCATTGTTATCTGTCTCTAGAGATTGGTTTGCAAACCATGTTTTCTAAATAGACCTTATTCACGATGGCCACCATGTTGGATTTGCTATTATCATGTAAATGGGCCATTTCCGAGTTCATGTCTGCCTCCTCTTCAAGCGAGTCTAAGTGCGAAGTTTTTGTTATGAAAATTAGTTTTCATTCATATGTAAAGTAGAACTAATTACCATCCCAAATACTTCGCACTTAAACTCGTTTTGAAGAGGAGGCAGACATGAACTCGGAAATGGCCTATTTGCTACACATTTCTGAGGGGGCAAACAACATAAGTTCGAGAGGTTATAACGAACATTTTAGCCACACAGATGATTTCTTTCACGTTCATTAAACGTTTATCACCTAAGTAGTAAAATAGATTGATTCCAAAAGTTACTTCAACTTTTTTTTAATGAAAAATGAGCAGATAACGAAGTAGAAACTCAAAATGTCAAAGGCAATCAAAAGATATAAAATTATTATAAAAGGTACTTAATTATAAATTCTAAAATGTACTTTTAGAAATGTTATTTCAATATTTCGACGAGCCGATTTTCCGCTATTTGCCATTTTTCCAGTGTCTGCCCCCCAGCATAACACATTGCTAATTTGCGTGACAATTTTAAAACCAACATGGCGGCTATCGTGAATGAGGCCTATTGTTTGAGATATAGAGTGCATTAGTCCTTTGACTTCAGACGATACAACTTCAAGTGTACAAATCATGTAAACACTGAAATTGCTGGAAACACTGTTCATGCACTCTCTACTGTAATGATGGAGCGAAGGACTCTAAATTGAAGCGATCGACCAAATCAGATATCTCAATGTTGTACCCAATTCAAATACATACATACATATTTTATTGCAGCTCCCTAAAAGGGGTTTTTCAGTTAAAAGACTACAAATCAACTAAAATAGCTAATTAAATTACCAAAGAACTAATTGTATTTGCATTATAATGTGGTTCACATTTAAATGAAATGAAAATACCCGGAACAAAACATTCTATTCCCAAAGGGTTTGAATTGGGTACAACACTGAGTTAGCTGATTTGGTTTGTCCACGTTTGACTTTCCCTCCCTACATGACTTGATTCAACATCAAATGGTTGATTCTTGGAACGGCGTATTAAGCGTTCATGTCGAACAACATTATCGAACTCCACTCTACATTCTCTAACAAAAATAAAATGTCCGAAACAATTCCGCTCTGTGCCTAATCATCAACGGCAGGAACCCATGACCCGGAGCCTACAACTCTACTGTGTTCGCGTAACGGCGTTTTCACAGACCGATTTATATTTAGGTTGAATTTCCCGCGAATGAGACTCCCACAGGAGCCCGATGTCCAATTACAATAAATTAAGCTGACGTCATAGGGTCACCGAACCGGAACTGCCTTTGTTTTTTCCGGAAAAGATAGTCTAAAAATAGATCGGTCTGTAAAAATGCCGTTACATAGGCCCAGTATGGGAGCTGTAGGCTCCGGGTCATGGGTTCCTGTGAACGGCTAATTCGGAATCTTAGGACGGTTTCCATTTGACAGAACTAAACCGGCCAGACTGGCATTTGCAAGGACTAACTCTACAACGTCTTCAAATTGACACACTTCGAAGTTGATATATATACTCCTCGAGAAGAATGCGAGGGATCAAATTGTTGCGTTTTCTTTGCAAACTGACAGGTCTGGCCAGCCAGTTCTGACAAAAGTAGTAAATAAATTAATTATT
>NC_090884.1:40890649-40903149 GCF_036669925.1 Montipora capricornis
ATAAAGGAAAGAAAAGGAACTGAATTTTATTTAAGTGTCTCCGTTAAATTCTCTTGAAACCGCAAATGCAAACTGGTACAACAAGAAAAACGTTAACTTCTCATACTCATCTGGTGCGACATGCATTTGCAAGGTAAACTTTTCTATACCTGATCTTCGGCCCCAGTGCCCAGTCCATAACTTTCACGCCGTGGAGACCCAGGCATTTGCAACTTGGCTTTCAGATTAGCTACTTCTTGGCGTAGTGAGTTGACTTCGTCCTCTGTTTGCGACGTCTTGCAATGCATTGTAAACAAAGACTTTTTTCAGTTTGAATCGAAGAACAAACCTTTCCATTATAAGGAGGAGTGTTCTCCGGGCAAAACCTAAATTATAACCGAACGTTTGGATCCCCTGAGCACTTGACTTCAATAAGGGGTTCCAAACGTGAACATGTTATCAACAAAGGTTCCTCTAACGACTTCACTCCTTTGGCTTAAGGTACAGCGTCAAGTTCAAAACAACTTCTCTAATGCTGAATACACACGCAAAACGGAAAACTATATAAAATAGGTTTCCCATTATCCGTTAAATGATGTAAAACCAAATATACACTTTGGTCAATTAAAACAGGTACTGACGTGATTCAAATGACCCAATTCCACTTTCGAAAATACGATAAGACTCTTTGTTCGCCCTCTAAAATTTTGCATAAGCATTGTTTCCAGTTTCTCTTGGGACTTACAAGCGTCCCAAGAGAAAATGAAAACAATGGTTATGCAAAGGTTTTGGGGGGTAATAGAGGTGTATTATGGGATTGTGCAAGTAGTGAATTCAAAATTTTAGGCGGCAAACTAAGGGTATTGTGGTATTTTTGATAGTTGCCTATTGCCGGATTGGCTGATAACGTATCGTCAGATTTTCTAACCAATCATCAAACGAAGCAATGAAAGACCAAAGAAATCGCAAAGATTGTTTCGTTGGTCAACTAAAAAACTGTCCTTGAAGAGACCCGGTGCAACACCCACACAATATACCTGTTATTCATTGGAGTAAACTAACGTGAGAATAAGAATTTTAATTTTCAAACTAATAAATTATTGTTTGTTATGACTGTTAGACAATAACAAGGAAACTTTGAACAGTACCTGGTTTGAGAGTCTTCTCTTGCAGCTTTCGAGTTGTTGCTCAAGAGAATTTTTGAGGTCTTCAGTCTCCATTAGTTGCTGGTTGAGCAAATTATTTGAGCCCTGAAAAATAAGTATCAAAAATATAGATAACATTGGTCTTTACAATTCTTACTTCATTGAATAGAAGAGAGACGTACCTCTTTGATTTTACACTTGAAATAAACATATTTTTGATATAATTTAGGTTTGTTTGAGTTCGGCCTTGTTTTAGAACAAATCACGCGAGAGCTATTGACATAGCTGCGTAATGAACCAAACAAAAATTGTCTTGTTGGGCATCCTTGTCTCTCGTCAATCGTTTTAGTGAATGCTTAAAATTTTGGGAATCAGACCTGTCGCAATGGTGAGAATTGGTGGCCTCCACCAATGAGTACCAGGTTTGGTTCCCACGCTTGTGTGATTTCCTCTGTTGCTTTCTCTACTCTGCTTCGACAGCTTTTTTCTCAGTTTTACCCCTTTGATCATAAACCAACATTTGATTTGACCTGCAATAATTTATTGCGATTTTCATAACATCGTGGAATCTGAGCGCTAACGGACAAACTGCGTTTTGGCTTCCATCAATCAAACTTCTGACGGCAAGCCGAGAGTGACATAACCTACCAATTTAATACCACGGTACATTTGTACATCTGAACTTGACGTGACGCCGATGGAAAGTGATGGAATCTGTACGAATCTTTTTACTGACGAACATCTTAAGATATCAAAATGGTATTGAGCTGCTGTGAACTAAACGGAAACCCCAACTGACTCTCCGAAGGCGGAGTCGATTTTCCCGGCTATGTTCGGAAATGTGGTTGATGGCAACAGGAGCCCATGCACTGATGGAAGCGTTAGCCAAAACGTAGTTTGCCTCGTAGCATTTTAAGGTGAGATTCCACAGAATTAAGAAAATCGCAGTAATTTGACTTGCAGTCACCCAAATTAGTTCTCGTGCTGAGAAACACAAGCTTGGGATTTTGATAGAGTAACTATACAAATAACACATGAAACAAAGTTAACGTATATTCGGGCATTTAAAACCTGTTGTATTTTTTAAAGTTACAAAGATTGTCGCCAGCAAGCCTGAAAAAATGAGGCTGAAACGGCATTCGAACCCACGACCATGAGATTTGCGCTGCACCGCAATCACTGAACCCAGCTAGGAGTTTATCAAATGCGAGTCACAAAAGAGGTCAAATCACTTCATGTCCATTCGCAGTTCAAAGATATGAACGTTTATGTTTATGTTTATTACATGATTCATTTGTTATTTAAACACCTTTAATTCACATACAGGAACGTTGAACATTTGCTCATTCCTCAAACGGAGGTCTCCAAGCCAAATAAGATCGTAGCTTCAAAAGCTCCGGGTATATGACACGTGTTTGTTGGACCTCACGTGCTAACACTCGAAGTACCATTTGACTGCGATGCTTAGTTATCTTTACCGACTTCAAGCTGACAACTATTTTCCACACGTAGCGAAAGAGCCCGGAAACGTTGTACATTTTAACGTTGACACCTACTACAAAACAACAAATTCAACACTTTTCCCCTATTGAATACGTTCTTGCGCTGTACCTCAAGTTCCTGAGCTTTTTTCTGATAATATCCAATGTTCTCTTTCATGCCCGTCAGCTGTTTCTGTCGATCTTCTTGCATCTCCTATAAAAAAACGGAAAAGAGGAACCCTGTAAACCCGTCGTCACGTCAGAGTTTCAACAACTCTTAACAAAGGAAAGGTCTCTCAAGTTTTACTGTCAATTGCAAAAATGTGGTACTTAATGGGGACGAAGCGCGAAACGAAGAAAAATAAAGAAACGTCACTTTTCGTAATAGTACTGGTTTGAAACACTAAAAGGAAATACCATACTAATTGCATTCTCAAATATTTCGGCTGGAGACTGCGATACATAGGATTGAATTAAAAAGCGTATAACTTGGCTAAAGTATGGTCGAAGGCATAATTATAGTGCCTGCACCCAAAAATTTTTTTCGCTCTAATTCAACTGAGTGCCAGCAAACATTGGCTCCTTACCTAGCACAGCTCACCAAACATGTGAGCTTTGTGAGCTTGACTGTATGTTTCAATATCTGTTTTGTTAAAGCTTAGCTTAGTTGGGGATACAGACAACCCAGGAGTCCTTTTTTTTCCGAACACGGTGAAAAATACGGTATTGGTAGGAACTGCATGACTCGCAAAAAGGCGCAAACTTGCTTCAAAGAGTACTTCTCCAAAAAAGCTGCGATGCTGCGATGCTGCACCGCACGAGATTGCAATCCTTCAATGGATACCATTTTCGAGTTCACTCCTATCCAATTTTTCTTCACTGAGTGACCTTTCACGAATTTTTTTTTGATGGGTGATTAGTTTTTCTTTTCGAATGAATGAGAACTAACTTTCATCAGTAAGACACTGTAATCAGAATAGCTTTGAAAATGAGCTTGAAGTGACCTCAGTTGTTTGTTGGTATAAATCAAGTTGACTGGGTAAAAGAAAGTTGGTCCTTTAATTCTCATTGAATGTATGAATGACAGAAAAGGATTACACGACGAATTGCAGCCCAGACAATTTATATCACCTTTATAATGCTGTCCTTCATCTGAGCAGCCTCATTCAGCATTTCAACGTCATTCTGTTGAACTTTTAGCTCAGCCTCTAGTTCCAAGTTTGATTTTTTGAGCGCAACCTGCAAACCAATTTTATTTTCATGTTACAAGATATGAAATTTCATTTCCGTCAAAAATTAAAACTGACAGATAAAAAAACTCCTTATCCGTTCGCGTCTCCCCGTCAAAGGAAGCGTGCGTTTCTACCGACTTCTGATTGGTACATTCTGTTGTTCTGTGATTGATTTTCAGTTCGTGTCTTCACAAGTAACTGAGGCGGGGAGGGGGGAGGATTACTTGACCAAAACATGTTAAGGACGATCATTCATATCCACTATTAATCGACAACATTGCACTTGTGTCTGTCATGAGGAGGTGGGAGACCCCAGGATTTTAAGTATCACCTGGAGGACTAATAGGAGCTGGAGTTCTGGGTGGGAACAGCAGTGCTCGTCTTTAAAGTGTAATAACAGAACGAATGTGTTAACCAAATCAACCAGAGCTTGTTCTTTGCTTTTCTGAGCATCAGCCAAAGCCTACAGAAGAAAGTAATTTGAATCAAGAACTTTTGCATGTCAGCCGTTTCTTTCAAAAAAGACTGAACAGCATAAACCAAGTACCTGTGACTGCTCCGCGAATTTCTGCTTTAGCTCCTAAAAGAGACGAGAAAGTAATTTAAAGTAAAAAAAGATAAGCGTTTCAAAATTGGTCTAAATATTTCAGGGAATCAACCTAAAATGTTGGTTAAGTTTAAGAAACGTAAATCACATTTAATCGTTTCCCCCGCACGTTGTTTGCAACTGCCGTTTTAATATGAGTGTGGCATATCAAAGTTAACATTTATCCGGGAGTGAATTGAACAGGGAAATAGGAAACTTAAGACACACTAGAAGTACGAACTGCTAGTGAGTCACGTTTGAGCAACTTCGTTCCAGTTGGGTATCTCTCCTTCCTGCACCCTTGAAAAAAATGGCAACAGGAAAAAGGACAGCTTGAAACCAAGGTTAAAGTGCCACTACGATGAAAATTTTGCATGTCCTTTTTTCTTTAGATTTTGAAACTAGACGTACTAAATAGGTATTATGCAAATTTTTATCTCAAAATTCCCACGGAAAGTATGATTATTGTAACGTACTTTTTCGGTTTTCGCTGTCCGCCATTACTCGAGCGGCAAATGACCGTGAGCGAGGAAAAGGGTTGGGTCTAGATGGATCGCCTGGGGTCTGACGTCATATGCGCAACGCTCAAAATAAACGCGGCTAATTTCCCATACCGTCTATGAGATGTGAGAGATCGCCGAGTTGCTTTTTGCTGATATTATATACATTACTCCTTGATCGAATTGTTCGCTTCATCAAACGGTTTTTTCCTGGTTATTTCCCGACTTATCTCGCTTCTATCGTTCCAAATTTAAATGCATTGTATTATTTTGAACATATTGACTTAATTGACGTTGAAAAAATTCGAAAAGAAAACCAAACATTTTCGTCGTAGTGGCACTTTAATGTATGGCTCGAAGTTGACCGCCGATTAGCTGTCAAGTAGCGCCAGTTCATTTAAATCAATCACAGAATTTCGAGAGTTCAAGGCACAACAGTTCTTGAACATATGAAGACACGTCTCACCTCAACTTTGGGTATTCTTTGTATCCTTGAGCGGAGATTTTCATTGGAGGCCCTGAAACAAAACAAGAACGGTGAGCCACCAACCAATCAGATATGAAAACGACACATACTAATTTCTCTTTCTTTGAATAAACCTAAACCGTTCTTGGTAAGAAGAAAATAGCCGTTCATTTGCAATGCAAAACTAGGGAATCATCTTAAAAACTCGAGCCACCGTTCAAGGAAAACGCAAACCGCATTTTTCCTCTCTTTAAGTAAGCGACATATAATTGGCTCATCGCGTTGTTAACCCGTGTTGCGATTGGTCAGAGCATATTAACTAGGGGCCTGATTTGCAATTACATTACAGACCAATCATACGTACTGCACTTGTTTTAAATGGGCATCTTTTGCTTTTACTTCGTGTCGAAGATCTTCGAATTTCAGCTTGTTCTGAAAAGAAAACCATCAATTCGTTTACAAACTTAAGGAAAAAAAGTTTCACATATAAAAAAGTGATTATGAAAATTTATTATAAAAACCGCTACTTGATAACTTCTCCAACTATAACCTCTCGATCATCTCCCTGTAGTTTCCTAAGGTTGTTCTGGTAGTCTGATTCGAGTTGTTTCAAAGATTCTGCGTAAAGAACCCATTAAAACAAACTCAATATTTCACCTCTGATTATATTTGTGCAAACACGGGTGCTTAAGACAAGGAGGGCGAGCAGTTTTCCAAAACAAATTTCACTGCTGCGACATAAATGTACAAGAGACAAAGAGCAGACTGACGGCGTCTGCACGTTGAAACGGTCTTATCAACAGCCTACGAACAGGAACTTCCCACAAATGGCGCAGGCGTTCAAAAGACCCAGTCCATTAGCGTCATTCGTCGGAAGAGCCTACTCGACAGACTAATTAACGGAATTGTGGTAAAATTTGGAACTAAATGCCTTATACCAGTACAACGTTATAGCCAAACCTTATTCAAAAGCAGCCCTTTCCCAAATGGAATACCGAACAGCGTTAAAGGAAATGCCCTGCAGTAAACATACCATCTTTCTTTTGCACGTTAGCTTGTAGTAAGCCAATGTTCCGTTTAAGTTCCGCCTATGAGGAAATGCAACAAAAGCCCTCTGGGTATGGTTCTAGCTAATATGATAGGTCACGCAAAGAACTTTTTCAACAAAACAACACTGAAAAGTAGAAACAGAAGAAACAGCCTTCTTCTATTTAGAAAAAAACTAATTGTTCGACTCACCGCCTCAGCAAGGCTGATAGATTTTGATGGACTTTTAGCAGATTCCTGGATTAAGACAAAAGCTGACATTAAATTGTAACATATCTGACAAATGAACGACATACACGGAAATTAATCCACGGAATACTGCAAACGTTTGTTGGTACACAAATAATGTGCGAAAAAACGTAATATCGAAGAACGCAACCTAGAGACTGCACAATAAAATCGAGCAAAGATGTTCCTTCCTTGTGCACTGTGAAATATGCATAAAAGGTCTTAAATTGAGAACACACCTGCAATGCTTTCAACAGCTTGTCTTTCTCTTTCCCGCTTTCAACTAAACCCTGACCAGATAAAGAGAAGTCGTATTTGTAATGGTTGATTGCTTCCCTGACAGATTGTCAGACTGACTGCCACGCAGACTTAACTGATTAGAGTGTGATGTGAAGCGCCAGCTCCGTACCCCATATGAACCATGTGGGCGTTAGCCCCAATTTATTTGAAATGGGCCCACACAAGGACAGAGAAAAACTTGGGCCTCAACTTCTCTTTCATTCTCTCACATCTCTTTCACTCTCTCATATTTTCATTCTCTCACATTCGACAAGGACAGAGAAAAACTCTGACCCACCCTGGTCAGAGTTTTTCTCTGTCCTTGTGTGGGCCCATTTCCATTCATTAGGGTTAACGCTCACATGGTTCATATGGGGTAAGGAGCTGGTGCTTCACATTACACTCTAATCAGTTAAGTCTGTTGAAATATAAGTGCTACACGGCCAACGTTTGTAAAAACGTAACCCTTCCTTTTGACTGCCACGCAGATCGGCTGATCGGTCGGTCAGTGGTTCTAATGATTTACTGTTTCATTTATTCATGGGATTGGACAGATGGACAAACAAAAGGAAAAGCTGGGTGTGTGACAAATCGCTGAATTTACTGATTCTTTGATTTATTGATTGATTGCACAACGAGTTTCATGGATCAGAGAACCACACGAACTCCCAACGACTGTTGTCACTTACCTCGATGGTTCTGTCCTTTTCTCGTAAGGACATCTTTAATTTATTCATTAGCTTGTCGTTCTCCTGTGAGGCCCAAGCTTTGCTATTTTCTAGAGCCTGAAAAACAAGAGAAAAAATTACGGCAGGGCTGGACAGTAACAAAAGAAGGGTTGATGTGGACCTTCATTTTTAATAGCAAACGGCGTGGGCCGTAGCTTGAATAAGAAGAGTCTAATTAAGAGTAATTTTGCAAACCATAGACCCTATGCAAAAATGGCTGCCTTTAAATTATTCTTTTGTTCATATTCAAAATAGCCCAACTAACCTCGTTTTTGAGACAAAAATTCTAAAGAATTTGTTACCCTGAACGAAGTTAGTTGGGCTATTTTGAATATGAACAAAAGAATAATTTAAAGGCAGCCATTTTTGCATAGGGTCTATACCTGTACTTCATGTTCTTTGCTATTCAGCAACAGTTGCAATCTTTGGACGTTTGCATTTTTCTCCGTTTGAATCCTCGTCATGTCATTGGCGGCTTCCTGCAATTGATTTAATGAAACAGAAGTTCGTGTTTACTATCTTGAATAAAGTAAGGGAACTCAAAATCCGCCATTATATAAGCCAAACGAAGGACGCGTAAGAAACCAATACTTCCAGCTACTGTAAAATGGTCACAACCGCAAAAGAGTCGGCCTCTTTTAATGGAGCAGCAGGTTAGGAGTGATTGTAGTTGGTGAAAAGAATATTGGAAGAAAAGCGAGCCCGCCTCGGCTGCATGAACTTGCCTTGAACAGGTAATTTATGCCTTTTATTACTCTTGCTGACACCTTCATTCTTTGTTCCCCTTTTTTACCGGGAACCATGATAAAACAGTTGCGTTAAAATGTCACGTTATTTTAGGGTGTTTCGGGAAAATCCATCAGTTAATCTCGAGAATGATAATGTGGAATTCCTTTACTGATAAAATTATCGTTACATCACAAACCACTTGAAGACGATTATGAGCAAAGAAAACCTTTCTTCAGGCCCCTGTTACTATACACCGTTGAAAAACATCGGACCGTCTTTTCAAGATTACCCAAATGCAATCCGTTTCAATCTTGTGCATTTGTGTCAATCCATCCTTCTCTTTCCTTTTGCTGTATTCTTTATGTTTTTCAACAGTTTTAAGTGGTTATTGCAATGTTTCATGATACTTTTTGGGCATTTTGTGTGTCATGAAATTACATCATTTTGCGTGACATAGCCCCTTTAAGAACGAGACGTTTGACGTTTTCCAGCAAGATGGCCGCGTTTTCCTTCGCTCTGTAATAGTAGTCTAGCTAACTGGGGCACAATATTGGTTAACCTAGAGGTGCCCCTCTCCTCTGCGTCAGGAACCCATGACCCGGGGCCTACAGCTCCCATACTGGGCCTATGTAACGGCATTTTTACAGACCGATCTATTTTTAGACTATCTTTTCCGGAAAAAACAAAGGCAGTTCCGGCTCGGTGACCCTATGACGTCAGCTTAATTTCTTGTAATTGGTCATCGGGCTCCTGTGGGAGTCTCATTAGCGGGAAAATCAATCTAAAAATAAATCGGTCTGTGAAAACGCCGTGACAAGAACACAGTAGAGTTGTAGGCTCCGGGTCATGGGTTCCTGTCTGCGTGTAATCTAGTTTTTAAATATTAATCGTTTATCTGAAGGTTTTTCAACCACGGATGGCAACCGGAAGTGAGCTGTTTCCCTATTGAGCTTGTCTTGATACTACCACATTTGTATTATTACTGTATAAAGTTTCCACTATTAGAAGCGATTAGTTTAAGAATCTAAGAGAGACAACTGTCTTGGCATGCGAAATGTTCATTGCGGGTTTCCGCCCGTGGCTAAAAACGTCTCGTGGTTAAGCTCCCTAATCCTGTTTGACCGACGACCTACGACATCCGAAGAACCGGATTTTTCCCCTATTGCGGCCACGTGAAAGCCTCTTAAGGGTTTCACTTTATCAGTTCTACTTCTCCAGCCACTCTTTCGGTGCTATCGCACTACACTTTTGCATGTTTTCTTTAGTCCTTCCTTCCTAATCACAACAAACACTAAAACAGTGCTTTGGTTTACAGTGAAATTTTGTATTGTGAATACAAATGAAGTACTGGCTATGCGATACTCAGAGTTAAAACTCTTCGCTTAAGTTGACTAAGTTGCACCTTGACGGAGTTGGCAAATTCTCGCAGATCGCACTGCGACTGATCGCCTTCAAAAGTATTGCATGCGTAGTTGCCAAGACCTGCTCTTTCCTCTGTTGTTATTTCCTTCCTCTCTTTCCTAACCTTTAAAGCAGCTTCTTTGTCTCTTAGGGCAGACATCAGCCTCTGACTGTTAGCTTCATGAGCGGACGACATTTTAGAACGTTCCCGGAACAGGGGCCTGTTTCTCGAAAGTCCCGAAACTTTACGGGCCATTTTCGGGTGTCACAATTCCCTTTGTATCTCAAGAACGGAGAGGATTTAAGTCGTCAAACTTCACAGTCACTTTTCTTTTTGTTACCTTGAAAACATGTCAAAAGATCGGCTTTCCAAATCAAGCGGCTGGCACTTTCACAAATGGCTTTTCGGGCCCGAAAAGTTTTCGGGACTTTCGAGAAACGGGCCCCAGATCCTAAAAGAAGCAATTGGAAAGACAAACATTAAATCTCGTCAAATGGCCTCAAAAGAAATGGTGGCGACCGGACCAATTTTTTTCTACAATCATTCTAATGAAGGAATAATTGAGCAGTGCACCTTGGTGAAGTACCTCTGAAGCTTGCCTCTGTTAACTGGACTTAGGACGAACAAAGAATTTTTGCAGTATATCTTAATCCGACCTATTTACGTTTAATAAAAGATGACCTCTGTATATTTTTTGAAAGGCAAAACAACAACAACAACAACAACAGATTCTGGCTACACAAAGACCAGACTGTAAACTGAAAATAGCTAGTTTCTTTAGGATGCATCAGTCAGTCTGTTGTTAAATGTAGCACAAACTGAATGATTGTTTAATACTGGAATTACTATATTCTGCATTATGCAGTACTAGCAGTGCTAAATCCGAAATGTATGCCACGCCAGTTACATAGAAGTGGGCAAAAACACGTAGGAACGTGTTCCTAGCTAATATAACGGTACAAGACCCGAGGAAAGGAAAGACTTTGTTAATAAATTACGACTGAAAAAATATACTGAAAACGTCAATTTTAAGCCTATCTAAACGAAAGCTGAGAAACGCTTGTTACGAATGCGACCGACAGACGTAGAATGACAAGAATTTCCCACCTAAGCCCTAAAGAACCCTAAATTATTACCGCAATCGTACTCTAAATCGTGCGGGCGGAATGTTAAATCCACCCATGTCAGTCGACTGCCAGAAACTAAATAATATTCTACCAGACTGTAATTCCCCAGAAAGTGCAATCCTTCCATTAAATCAACGTTAATCCAATCTTGCTCATGAATTTCTTGGCATACAGTAAAACCCCGCGAGTACGAACCTATTTTTTAAGAACCAGTTAGCCTAAAATTTGTCAGTTAGACCCCTTTTAAACAAGAACCTGTTGACCCTAAAATCCAAACAATGCGTACACTGTGGCAAATAAGATTATTTTATAATAGACATTTAGACTTTTCTTTGAAGACAAAGGTCATTGTTATACCTCCCAACTCAAATACGTTTTCTGATTGGAGGAGAACGTGTCACGTGTCATTGGTCAAAACTTCATGACGCCCTAGGGCGAACAAAACTTCATGACGCCCTAGGGCAATAACAACTTGAACTTTCGACTCACGCGTGATCAGGTCGTGCACCTTTGAAACGGCGGCAAATCTGTACGCCAGCCGACGTCAAGCAAATAATTTTTATCTGTGTATTGTTCTATTTTGAGTTGGGAGGTATAACAAAACACTTAATGACTGGCCCCTCGGGAAACAGTGAGTTTTGTTTCCCCTCAACCTCAATGTTTCCCTCGGCTTCGCCTCGGGGAACATTGAGGGTCTCGGGGAAACAAAACTGACTGTTTCCCTTGGGGCCAGTCATTAAGTGCTTATTCACCACTCCTACTACCAATGTTGAAAATGAAATCAAGTACCTTCTTAATATGCAGTTAACTAAATATTATATATACACGAACCTGGGTTTAAAGTATCAACTGTTTAAGGGTGTGGTGGGAACTATTTTCACTCTGCTGTTCATGCTGTCGTTAGGTTTTTGCACATCATGCCTTTACTTTGCCACTAAAACGCTCCATTTAATGTTCCTTCTTCCCCACTAAAATGCTTGGTTTCCCTCCAAAAACTTACTAAAATGCTCAGTTAATGCTCATTATACATAGGCTGATAAAGCTGACAGTGAAATTTGAATGTTTTTAATTTCAAGATTAACACAAATGAAGCCTCAACTTCACAAAAACGTGTATGTACAACACAAATGTAGTATGATAAGTTAACAATATATGGTATTTGATATTAAGTGACGAAAAGTTAGTCTTCGTTGTTGTACATAAGTGATGTTTCAATGTAATCTTCTAAGGATTGTTGTTGTCGGTTTTGTCGTAAAGCTTTCATTTTCAGTGGAGGGGGGGGGGGGAAATGCCACTAAAATGCTCGAACAATGCTAAATGCTCTTGCTTCACAAAAAGCCCGACAAAATGCCAACATAATGTACAAAAGCCTAGCTATCATTGTTATTTCCAGATATTTTGTCTGAACTACAGTACATTTTAATCTGCCCAGTTTAAATTGTAATTAAGCGACGAATTTTAATAATAAATGTACATGTTGGTGTTCTGAAGATTCATGTGATCTTTCGATTTTACTTAATAGAGTCATTTTTATGTGAATTTTTCAAATCTGTATTATAATTTTATTCAAA
>NC_090884.1:40913149-40933149 GCF_036669925.1 Montipora capricornis
ATATGCAAATTCGTGACGTTCTCGTTGCCGTCGCCGTTGTCGTTGCTTTAGCTCCCTGTTGCTAAGCTCCCTACTATTTGGATCGGTGACAACCTCGTTCCCAGGGTCTCTCTTCTCTGGCTCCCTTGTCGTTGCGGAGGCAGAGAAGAGAGAATCTGGGAAAGAGGTCGCGCTTACCTTCAGTGCCGAGTCCTCCTCCAGGGCTCGCAGGATGTCCTATAGATGCAAAAATTGTACAATTCAATTCAATTCAATTCAATGTTTTTTGCAACTAACATTCTCGTGCTCAGTTTTCTTGAATCCACCCAAAGACAGAGGAACATAACTTTTCTTTTAATTGACAATAATACCCCTGCCAGGAAAACGACTCACGGCTGCCGCCATGGACGTGATCGTTGGATTGAGCACACATAAGAGCCTTCCACTAATGTGGCATGAGCGCCATTCTCAGACTCGGCGCCGTAAGTGAGTTGAGTTTGTTGGTTCTTTACTCTGCTCCGAGAGGTTTTTCTCCGGGTCTTACTCCGAGTTTCCACTCTAATCAACAAACCAACATTTCATTTGATTTACCTTTTTCTCACGAGATCTTATTTGAGTCACAGTTGCCCCATGCAATTAGCGCACACAAGGAGCACTTGTTCTCTTCTCAAGAAACTTGAGACATGAATAAATTGTCATAACTAAGCCAACCACAAGCTTCAGTTTCAGAGTCTTTATCAAAGGGCAACACTCTTTATTTACCGCAATCAAGTTATCTTTCTCGTTGTTATTTACTGCAAGCTTCTGTATGATTCTGTCCTTTGCCTCTAGTTGCTCTTGGGCTTCTACAGAAACTCTCTATTATAGCAAAAAAAAAAGCAGTTTTCAATTTAGGAAAGAAGGGTAATTGCGCATGGCGCAAATTAACTCAGTAAAATCGCACAAAATCCAAATACATGATTTATATTTTAGGAAGTTTGACACTCGCAATTTCGGAAAGAGATACTCGAAATTGGAAAGTGCGTCTTCCCATTTTGTCCACATAAATCCTTTTTGAAAAAGGTCACGATCGCCATACCGTTGCACCAAACATTCCTCCTCTCGTCTAACTTTTTTTTTTAACATTGTTTATTGTTTCAACAAAAGTGTGACAAAATGACAAGCTTCAGACTTGTAGAAAAAGCTGGTAATTGGATAAATGTCTGATAACCAGACAAATTTGCCTTAGTCGGACACTCTTCCTGGGAATTTCTGACATAGAATAATTTATCAACAGAAAGATTCCCAGGATCTCTGAATGGAAAGGATGCGAAGGGAAAAACCGAAACGTACTTATTGACAAGTGAGTATACACAAAATTTCCGTACATCCTAAACGATTTGAAACCAATAGGATTAGCACACGTTTGCTTTACTCTGTGCAAACACTTCCCGTCGAGACCTGCTTGGAAAACAATTTAAACACTAAGCACACTGCGCATCCGTCCTGCGCAGCACGGCGTGCTAAAATGGTTTTGCCAAGACGTACTGCGTGGAGTTTTTATTGAAAGGTTTAACTGACAATTAAGTTTGCCAAAGTGGCACAAATGTTCTTTGTGAGCAGTTTGTCTTAGCTTCAAGCTGTTTCTAATCATGTATTAACATTCTGCGAGGGTAAGGTCAATTGCCGGAAGAAACAGCTTGATTGCCGAGACTTTGCTACACACAAAACAACAAAGTACTTTTTGCAAACTGAAACTCGAAAGTATCCGCTTACATGACATGCACTGAGCCTGACTTCAAGTACGAGAGGATGTTGTACTCGAAGACTGCTATATTGCTAACGTTTAAAGTGTGTGATTATACTTCGGCGGAAGGACGCAAAAAGAGTCCTGGAATTACGTAATCTTACTTGCTCTTTCAATCTCTCTTGCTTCCATTTTTCACGAGACAGTGAAAACGTCACTGTTGGTCGTTGATTAATTCTAAGGGTATCGAACACAAACGACGCATTTACCTGATACGCTTCTTCCAAGGCGTCCATCTTGGAGTAGTGATCTTGGGAAAGAGTTTTATGCTTTTCCAGAAGTTCCTGTCAAAAATAAACCGAAAACGTGAAAAGTGGGAGTTACATGTACAAAGTTGCTCTTCGTACGTCTTTTTTTCTTCTGTACTGTTTAGTGCCTATTCTAAGATTACCGATCCACTCCCTCCACCGCGCATTTTATCCACCAATCAACTCGTGTCACTAAACGAGGGGTACGTAATACATCGCTCATGTTCCACAACTCTCGTTCGGGTTGAGTTCAGTAAGCGGATGGTTCTCTTGAGTCGTCACTCACGTGATTTGAAGCCTTGTCCCACCACCAGGGAACGCTTTCGAAATTAGCGCTTTCTCTAACCAACTGGGCACTAAAAAAAGTTCTACTTTTTAATATTAAAGACAGAATAAAAGTGATGAGCACTTGTGATACAATATATATAAACTGCCTCGTTAAGAGCCGTTGCCTTGCCCGGTCCATGCACACCACAGCTTGCATGAGAGCCTACCCTGAGCCAGCTAGAATCCGATGCAAGCTCGGAAGAACACCTTGGTGTGGTAAAGAACAGAGAATTGAAGTATCCAGAGAAAACCTCTCAGGACAGGAGTGCCACAACGTACGGGTGTATTACGAGACAATTCATAATGTACTTTCAAAACCTGGGCGTCTAAGGGCACGGAACTATGGCATTACTTTGCTTTTTCTTCGGTTGAAACAAGTCAAAAGACGAATGACATTTTTACAATCGACTATACGGGTCACAAAACTTTTTGTAACTTCCCTGAAATAGGTCCGTCTCAGGGTCAAGAACCAACACTGAGGAGGTGAGTACTCCCACCACAGCACTATCCCTGTCCCCTTGGACAATGACACAGGGAAGCTTGCATTATGCTGCAGCTGGACTTACAGCTTGTTCTAGTTCTTTTTGCTTCAACAATGCATCCAGGCGCTGTTCAAGCAATCCTTTCCCGTTATTCAACCTGTGCAACTCTACTTCTTTGGCCGACATGGACTGGATAAGTTTCTGAAACCAAAAAGGAGAACAAACAGGTAAATAGCCGGTTTAGTCATCTGAGATTGCAATAAATGCAAGCTTAAAAGGAAAGAAAAAAAAACCTGCCAACAACAACAATTGAGAGCTTTATGAACGCATCAGCAAAATCCTTTGCTGTCAATTTCCGCTCTTTGAGGGCCTCTCCCCTAATCGCGTTCAATGAATTTTTTTTAAATTAAGTAGCAGCACGGAAAATATCTGAGCTGGACTTGTAAGCATATCTGGTCTTTTTGCAAAGCCATCTTAAACGAGTCTGTTTTCGGTAAATCGCGGCAAACGAGTGTAATTCATTCCCAGTTTCATCCAGTTTTTTTAAAAGAAATTTAAATACTCTTAAGGACTCAATTCTTCGCATTTTTCAAGGACTACATGCAGTGCAATATTAAACCAATTTGATCATTATCATGATTATTCAACACTATTCTGTGTTTCTCCTTCAGTGTCGGTAACCCTTTCTGTTGTATTTGCCACGACAGTTTCGCTGGGATGGCGCGAGTAAGAACTTTCAAGGACTTTCCAATCCAAAGCGAAACTTTCCAAGGACTATTAAAGCCTTGAGTTTTTTAAACTCAAGGAGTTTTAAGTACTTTCAAGAAACACGCAAACCCAGCAGAGAGCTTTCTAACTGAGTCGCACACAAAAACTGCGAATGTCATCGCGATAAATAGTCCCTTCCAAAATAAACACAATAAACTCTAAGCGGGACAGGCAGTGATTGCTGCTCTCCACTCTTTCGTAAAGGGCCTTAAGTTGAACTTTCAGTTAAAAATTCCTATTAACAGTACCTCTAATTCCATATCCTTCGCACTCACTGAGCTTTGCAGTGCGGCGATCATGGCGTCCCTTGCTTTCAAAACCTCGGCATGTTCCTCAAAGGCCTGAAATTTAATGGCACAGTCTCAACACTCATCAACACAACAGGAAAACACTCATTCACAACACAACACAACACAACACAACACAACACAACACGACAGGACAACACTCATTCATAGTCTCACTACCATTCAAGCATTGAGGAACAGACTGTAATGTGACTGATATAAAGAGAGGAATAGGTATATTCCGTCCATGACGTCAAAAAATGTCGTTAAATCTCCCTTTTTTTTAACGGAACCTCTATATGCTTCAGCAAAAATAAAACTTTATACCGGTAGAAACAATGTTTACAATCAAATTTGTCCAAAAAACTTAAAAAGGCCTTTAAACTCTAATGAGACGAACAAGTTTTGGATTTTGTTAAATAATAAATACTGAAGAATTCTAGCCAAACTCACTACTCTTGTGGACGCTGTTCTAAAAAACGAAACTGCGCTACGCTGGATACGAAATACCATCAAAAATCTCTTCCTTTCGAATTGGCCAAAATATATGTGGAATATAATCCTTATCTAATGTAGCAAGGCAAAACCATCCTATTGTTCAATACGATATCAAAGAACCGATGAACTCAAAAGGTGCAAAGTGCAAAGCAATTCAAATTTGCAAATGAATGCAACAGTATCTATGGGATCAACAGAGAAATCAGAAAGTGGCCATGCATTGACTGACTAGTAGGCTCAGTCTCCAGCCGTGGGTGTCTCGGTGCGCCCGCGATAGTGGGGAGGATCGCGGGCGCATCAAGACACCCACGGCTGGAGACTGAGCCTAACTGACTGACTTAATTTCTCTCCGAAACTGAGTTTTACATACTGCTTTACAACCCATGCATGAAATTGCCACGGCCGAATTACTCAATTTCTTCCCAATTCGTTCTCATGTCACTCCAGGCCTTTTTTCCAAACTCACCTGGTACCAGTTTCGTTTGGCTGCATGGGCAGCCTCTCTCGTTGCTGTTAGGCTTTGGTTCAGGTCTTGAACTTTAGTCTGCAAGTTTTCCATCTTGGGAAAGTCACAAGAAAAAGTCAACTGCATTTGCCTTTTTCGCGGACCGCATTCTACAACACCATTCACTAATGGCCGCAGCCAGCGTGCTTTTTCGCTCAATTGATCACCGTAAAGATAATAGGGAATTTAAGATCTACGACGGCAACGGTCGACGAAAACGTCACCTCAAAATATAACTTTGCACTATCATAAGTCTTTCGCGATTATTCAGTCTCGTTCACGTCCTACAATGTGGGCGAAGTATCCTAAAAATAAAATGGTACGAGCGGTTTCAGACTGAAAATATAGAATGAAAGATTCTCTGTTGCATGATTACGTTGTCGTCAAAACCTCAAATTTGGTGATTTCACGTCGTCGTTATGCAGAGGACCGCTAAGATACTTGCTAAAATCCGTGCTGCACGTGCAGTACGATTATTTATGCTCTTTTAACCAATGATATTTCTGTTTTGTGGCGATGTCGTAGTCGTAGCCGTCGCCGTTTCTTAAATTCACTAATAATTCGAAAGCTCACTTTTCGAGCGCTAGCTATCGCATGCCTGGACCAGAATTACGGACGTTTCGCTCCCCAGCGCGTTCGACCCCGCTACGTTTGCCTCTGAGAGCTACGATTTATCTTTGTATCTTTGTTTCTTGAGGGGACGAAACCGGTTAGGCAAAGAGGGCGAACTTGGAGGGGTCGAATTCACGGGGGGCGAAATGTTCTGTTACTCAAGTTATCATATCAACTCAGTTGATAAACCCATTTCTGTGTTTCATTTCCCCACCGACGTAACACCACAGTTTCTTTAACCTAACTAAACCCCTTTACACTTTTTCCCTAGATACGACAACGAAGAGATACAACTAATTTCGCACTTATAGACCTCTTAAAAGGGCCAGTTTCACGGTTTTGCGCATGCCCAAGCTTTATCGCTAGCAGTTGTAAATTTTACGGTTTCTTACTGAACCAGATGATGTTAATTAAACACAGAGAGTATTAAAGCAAATACACTGAATGACTAAGGCCCAAATTTGGTGGAAGACACTGTGTAAGAAATAGGCCTTTACTGAGTTAAGCTGATTTAAATGAAATCACGGTAAATATAAACTGGGCAATCGCTGTTCTCATTCGTTTAAAACGACGCAGTGTTTTTGTGGTTGTTGTTAAATGCAAACTTGTTGACATCCCTATGGCATCGAACAAAGACAAAACGCAAAACATTTGTGACTTATTACTTGGTGACTGCTCAAACGTGTGTCGTAAACCGCCGTCAAGAAATGCTACATTCGTGTGTAACTGTCAAAGTAAAACTGACCCGGGACATACACTACAGGTAAGAAACAATGTTATGAGAGGTCATCAAGCAGAACCAAATATGGCTTATTTTCTCACCTCACTATCTCTGGTGATCGAAACATCCCTTTGACCCTGTGACGTGAATAAACAAAATAAGTCATTTGGCGGTCAAAACTTGCCAGCTGTGAGAAAGTAGGGCAAGACTTCAAGCCAACGACTTTCTCTCAACAGCTAATCTAGTCTAATCAATCCAATCCATTTTTGCACTGCAATTGTGCAGTGAGGATTAGGACTAGAAGGGAAGATATGAACCCTTTGAGCTAGTTCACACAAAGACCGGGTAGACTTTCATATGTATGGGTTATTGACCAAGCGTGAGGTCAAGATGGCTGGATATTGGCCAAGTTCTTTTTTTGCGTTTTTATGGACCGAGACGAAGTCGAGGTCAATAAACACGCAAAAAAAGAACGAGGCCAATATCCAGCCATCTTGACCAAACAAGTTTGGTCAATAAAGGATTTATTATATGACTTAAAACACCAAAAAATGATCTTTGATCTTGCGGGACCAAGCGAGAAATCCCGAGCGGGCAGTATCGCTCCATCTTGCCCGCTCGGGTAGCCAATCAGAGCGCGCGATTTGGTTCATCTTGCCCGCTCACGGAGCTAGTCATATAATAAAACTCACATAATGAACACACCATCTCTATGTTCATGTACAAACCTGTGAGGCGTCCATGGAGTTCCGTGAATGCAACTGTTGTTCTATTTCTTTATCATGAAGCTGATTCCTTAAATCCTAGATAAACAAAGTACCATACATTAAGGATTTAAATTCAAAATGATAATTACAGTGATAAAAGTAACTTAAGCAGGGAAGTTGAATGCGACTGTAAACCGGGAGTGTGTGATAGTGCCACGCCCATTTCCTTCAGCTAGACTTCAAGCCATGTGGGTACATAATGATACATGAGGGTAGCTTTACAAAGATAAAAGCAATTTCATCTACGAATACACATGTAAATGTGAATTGAAAAGGTTCAACAAGTCAGTTTTGTGAATTAGGAATTGTTAACTTATTGTAAAAGTGCTTTGAATATTGTCAATCTAATTTTATCCATCTATATAGATCACTGTATCATTCACCAGACATTGCATACACTGAACTTCTGTCGCTACACATATTACAGTAGAGCTAACACAGTAAACTTTATATGATGTTGCTGTAATGTCTAACCCGGTTTGATCTCTCCATTTTCTTGGCCTTTTCTTTAAAATCCTTGACAAAAAAAACAGAAGGTTATGTTTTTCTCACAATCAATCACTAAAATTTAATTTCACTGTAAATGAAATTTTAATGTACATATAAATCATAGAGAAGTTAAAGAGTAGAGCTTGAGTCACAGTTGCAGGTTAAATACATGTCATGTACATTTCAGCTTCACTAGACTTTGGTGAAGTACTTGTAAAATATTTGTAATTCAACCAGGGATCATAGTCAGGCTTTTTTGTCATAAAGTAAATGGTGGAAATGCAAGGAGCTGGTTTCCAGATTGTGACCTAGATTGCACAGCTGGTCCCTGCCCTTAATAAAAACCTCCAAGTTTGTGATACAGTTTCACTGAATATCCTTTCTTTGAACTGCAAATACAAATTAAATAGTTCCTTATGCATGCCTCACCTCCAGTTTCGTCTGCCTGCTTTCAAGTTCTTGAGTTAGTTGTTTAATTCTTTGCTCACCTTCCCGGATCTTTCTCCCATTAATTTCTAATTCATCACTCTGTCAATTAAGAGGAGAAACACATGACCATATAATACAGTTATCAGAGTAAAATAAAATTAATATTAATTTAACAATTTGCTCAGTTCTCCAGTAGGACAGATAACCTGGCGAACCACGTGATGACCAGAATGCACAGAAACCCTCTGGTATCAACCTCACTGTAGCTCTCTTCCATTCCCTGTGGCAAACGCTCTCAAGATCTTTTTTGAAACATTTTTTTTCCGTTAACCTGTTTGCTTCTTTGTTCATTTATTATTTACTTTCACGACATAAGGTTTAAATGAATTTATAATAAAAGTAATGTTAACAATGAAATGATATATGAAATGGATCATATATGAACTGCGGATACGAAATCAAGTGAAGCTATGATCCTTGCAGTTATGAACGCAATTTTTGCAATTGCATTCATAACTGTGAGGGTCATAGCTTCACTTGAAAATTAATATTGACAATACCTGGACAATATTCTGTCCCTGGGTTTCCAGCCTTTCCTTTAATTTAACCAGGCTGTCTTTGAGAACCTACATTGCATCAAAACGCAAAGTTATTAAGTAGTTTTCAGTTACCCAAAAGTGCTGTGTGCTGTGAATAATAATATTATTGTTGTTGCCAACATCAGAACATATTAAAGAGTAGACATTCTCACAGATAAGGAAGATGACCTAGCAGCTGTTTGCATTTATCTCCATTTGAAACAAAAATAGTGCATCCAAAGCTCACCATATTTTCTGCTTCAGTAGAAAGCAGAGATGCTCTAAGATCATCTATCATCCTGAAGGCAAGAAAAAACTGGTAAAAAATTAATGATTCGCTGATTAAAAAATGATGAGTTGATTGACCTTACTATCAGAAATTAAAATCTGATGTTTTCCTAAGAACAAAGTCACCACAAAATATGGGGCTAAAAGGTCAGAATGGGCCAAAGCATACAACTGTGTGTTGTGGTGAATGTTTGCAGTACTCTACTTCTCTAAGCTACATGTAAGTAAAGCTAAACATACTATTACCTTGCATTAAAAAGTTGTAATTCCTTTGCGATTCATTGAATTTTTGTAAAGACAAATTTTCCTCAATGCAAACACCTTTACAACACTGTTACTGTATGCAAAGAGGCCTGTCAGTATGTTATTTGTGACAGCTCATATGAACGCCTGCATGTTGTCTGGAATAAATTGCTGACAGCGAGGAGTCTTTGTTACCGGTCATTCGCTACTTCCGAATACTCAAAAGCATCTGAACTTAGTTGACCTCAGCACAAGAAGCAGCAGCACAAGAAGCACATAGTATCGTGTAAATATTTTTAAGTTCAAGTTTGTTTACATTTGGTATGTTCGGTTGAAGACTTTCGCCGCTCTTCGCCGCTGCTTTTTGTTTACCGAAGATCGTTCGCAATGTGCATGGAGGCTTTACTCGTTATGAATGTGTTTTCAAGAAATTTCGGCGTCCAGATTAGGGCTGTTTATCAATAGTGTCCTGGCAATTCGGCAGTTTTAAACACTGAACTCGAGAAAACAGGAGCGGTGATGCAGTGGAAGTGATTGTGAAAAATACATGTATTTCGATACTGAATGTCTGCAAATATTAAAGGCGGTCGCATGTCAAAACCTTTTGTCTAACGCTATTGTTTTGCTTTCAAGAAGTCTCACCTCAACTTGAGATTTCTGATCAAGATCCTTGAAAAAAAATTTCAAGGGTCTCGAAACTCGATTCTCGAAACTCGACCCTCGAAACTCGATCCTTGATTCTCGAAAACATTGAGGATCGCGGATAGAGTTTCAAGTCGAGACTGTCAACTTACATTTGCACGGTACTCTATATGCACCTTAAACTCTGTAATGTTGCTGATCCTTCATTGGTTAAATTCATGAGCATACAAATTTTATTTTTTTTCAAAAAATTTGCAATGTTTACCTGTCCTTTTCATTTAGAGTAGCTTTCATAGCAACCTAAAAAAATCAAAACTGGTATTACTGCTGTCCTTTATTTTGACCGACAAAGTCCTCAGGTTAATAGTCAAAAATATCACAGTGCAAAATGCAAATTATTAAATATAATAGTTATTCTCTATTAAATGTCATTATGTTTTAATTATAACATTGAACAGCCGGCTTACATATTGGTGTTATGTGAGATCCACAAATTCTCAACTTCATTGCAAGTTTGCATATAACTGTGATCCAACATTGCTGCTCATTATTATTAATTAAATAATTATTACTACAATAATTACCATAAGGGTGCAACCTTACTTGTATCTGCTGTTGATCTTCATGGAATCCATCTGTGCTCTCAGCAAGCTTTTCATTTAATTGCTGATTAATGTTAGCCATGTCAGCCTGTGGATAAAAGAAGACAATGTTACTGGTATCAGGGTTCGTGCCCAATTTTGCCTATAAAATTCCAGGAGTATTCAAGGAGTTTTCAAGAACCAGGAATTGAGTTTTCAAGGAGTCTTTACAAGAAGATTGCTATGCCATACATAGTGTTTCAGCATTTTCTTTGCTGAAAAAGCCTACCTTGATATTCCTTACCACATCCTGAAAGTCAAGTGCACGCACAGGCATTTTAATTTTTGGTTTTAATGTTTCCCTAATAGTCAACTTTGGGCTCAATTTTTGAAATGTCTCTTTAACTTAGCATGACGCAATCTCAACAATTTTCACCCAAGAAAAAATTCAAGGAGTTTTCAAGCAGTTTTCTACAAAATTCTTTTTTCCAAGGGCTTTTCAAGCACCCTTGAAGTCCAAAATTAAATTCCAGGGCTTTTCAAGGACTTCAAGGAGTAGCACGAACCCTGTGGTATCCTAAGAAGAAAAAACCAAGAATAGCAGCCCTGTTTTGTGACTACTTTTTTCTAAGATAAAAGTGAGGACTTATTTTAAAATGAGTATAACAAATGGAAGCCATGAATGTGTTAGGTGACTCTTTAAATCACACACCAGTTTTTCCACGATGTCATCAAGGTCATGCCGTGCAATAGTCAACTCCTACAGGAAGACAAAACAATAAAAGGACACTTCTGTTACTTAAAATTTAGAAAAGACACTAAATCATTGGATGAAACCTTAAAAGTCGGTGATAGACTGGTGTTGCATTTTTTTACATAGTTTTATACTACAATTAATCTCTTTTTGAAAGAGTGACTGAGGTTTGTAAGTAGTGAAAGCACTGTTATGCCTTCCACCAATGTGCCCACTGCTCAATTTCCAGACAAGAGGTACTCCAATTTTCCCCTACATGTATGATCAAAAACAAACATTAATTTTACTTGTGCTTTAATTTCAATGGGTTAAACTGATTGCCTTCTCTCCGACATGACTAAATAAAAGACATTTCTTGCATTTTGCCTTTTATGACCAAGAAAATGGAAACAGAAAATGGGAACAGTTTGGCAACACTGCTTCGTGACCAATCCATCTTAGCGGTCTATATTGCAAAATTCAGACCACTCAGAGAACCAATCAGAATTCTCCTTTTCATCTCGGACCAGTTTTCCTAATATAGGAATCATTTTGAGGCATTAGCAAAACCAGGAGTACAAACTGAACCTTTTCCATATCTTTAAGTTTGATTTCGTATCCTTCTCTTATTTCTCTCAACTCCTCATTATGTTCTTCAGTAAGCTGCAGTGTAATCAAAATAGACATACAAAGACAAAAGACATTATTTTTTTTCACAAAATCAACCAAAAACTAAACAATCCTATAATTTAAGGGTCATACATGTATGCATAACTGCTGTAACTGCATTTTTTAGGCCTGTTTCTCATCCAATGAAGGTCATACTGTTCTTCCACCATTTTACCTGACTTCTTTATTTTTTTATTGATGTTTTAAGTTGAATGTAAAAAAAAGGAAGCAGTTTGATTTAAAACAGGTCAAAGCAGTGTTCATGAATCCCATGGCCCTTAGTTTTTGCAAGTGACCTGCAAAAACTACTCTTTGTAGAAGCTATGGACTGTTTTTTCCCTTAAATTTTGCTACAAACTGAAACATAAAATGGTATGGGTCGAAAAAAAGAACTTAAGAAATACAGTTGTGAATACACCTATTATCATTCCAGGAAGTAGTACAATGTGGTTCTCATTGCTTAATGAGAATATTGTACTTGGCAAGGCAAAAAGGGGAACCCAGGAAGAATAGAGTCAAACCACCCATAATGATGAATTTTAAATTGGACATTTTAGATAGCTGACCTGTTTGATCTGCGCATCACTGTGCTGAGCCAAAGCTTCAACCGCATTCCTGTAGAAAAAAAGTAGAAAGTAATTGAAAATTTGCAAGGGTTATAGCCATTATGTCCATGAAACAATGCTCCTCCTACGTAAATTTCTAATACCAGTATTCACACATTACTCACGAGGCTTTGACAAGTAATTCCTGTCTTTCTACAAGTTCTTTCTTCAACTTTTCAACAGTCACCTTGAGCTCTATGTTCTATACAGGGGAAAAAATCAGATTTTTAATAAATTTAAGTATAGTGCATGTATATATATTAAATAATAATTGAATTATAAGTAGTACACCTGTAGTATGACAATGTAAGTTTAAACAGGTTAAAAAAGACAAGCAACATTTATCTTTTGCTACTCTTGAAAATCGAGTGTTGTCCAAAAAACAGAACATGCAAGAACTGTTTGTGCACATGTGACAAATGGGTGCTTCCACTACCTTGGACTATTACCTTTTACAGAATAAGACAAGACAATAAGACATTATTATCGTCTTAGAAATTCTATGAGACAACAATAATTTATTGTTGGTAATTTTCCCCTCCTGGCAGCTCTAGGTCCCTTTTTTTTCTACGTTCCCTGGGTTGGCGAGTGCTGGAAAAGAGACCTCTGCTGACAGTGACTTGAGCCCACTGTGTCTCGCACATTCCTTTACAGTAATTCCACTGCTGTCAAGTGAGCCCACACGACATGTATCACATGTGAGGATATTGTCACTAAGCAACCACCATGCATGCAAAACACAGTGAGTTTCGACTCACGGCAGAGGTTTCTTTTCCTGTACTTGTCAGCCCAGGGTACCGAAAAGAAAAGAGTTGACCTCTGCTATCAGGGAATGATAATTTATTCAAGACATGACACCTAATTCAACAATATTAAAAACACTCTTTAACTTTGACAAACAACACAACAACAGTCAGAATACATGTATATCATGAAAACACATTAGCCTTATTAATTTAACTTACAGCCTTAAAAATATCCTCTGGGATATCACTATTATTTTGTTGTTCAAGAAAATAAATCCTCAGCTTCAGGCCAAAATTCTCTTTCTTGAGCTCAGAAATTTGCTGTTGAATTAACACAAACAAATCAGAGATTAAGTTAGTCACCAAAATTATTCAGTGTACAGTGACTTAACATATCCTGCAAATTGAGAGCAAATCATGGTTTATTTGGGAAATATAAATAACAATCAAACCTCTTTCACCAGTTTTGCCATTACACAGAATAAGATAATGAAAGCAACAGCTACTATTGACAGCCTACAGTACAAGCATTTTTCATAAAAAAAGACAGCCTACATGTATTAAATTTATAAAAAAACAATACAGTATTGTCAAATACAGTGTACGGAACCCTTAGCTATTTCTCATAAAACAAAGCATTTTGTCTCATGTTTCTTTCTTCTGCTTGTATTATACAATGCAAGATCTAGATGTAAACACTAAGTAATGACAATAAAACTGAAAAAGAAAGAATTCCAAGCTACAGCCACAGGCAACAGAGTGATCAGACAAAAAAGAAATGTTTTTCCTTTCATTTCTAAACCATCTGTGGAAATTTAAACAAAAATGCGAAAATTTTAAAGAATTCCAAAAACCAACACTTGAAATGTTCTTCTCGTGCTCCCTTCATTATTATAATAATTATATGTACTTTTTTCATGTGCAGTTGTTTTCTTTTTTTATGTACCCTGTTAAAAAATATATATATGGTTTAAAGATCTCCCTAAATCTTCATGTCGAAGGTCTCTCTCAGTATCCTGGTATTAAACCTTCTACTGGCCTTACATGGATTTTCCCTGCTTAAAATAAGGACCTTTATTGAGTCTAGAAACCTCAAGAACCTTGCAATCATCCAAAGCACCGGTCCTGACCTCAAGCGCATACATGGTACATTGCACTGTATGAACTGATTCAGAAGACATAAGGATATCGTCTCTTTTGAGAAGTTGCAACGCAAAAGGTTTAGAACATGCTTCTATAAGATATCAGGGACTGTACTTTTATTTAGTTAGTAGGCTTGTTATTGGTAATTTTTAGTTGTTTTTTTTTTTTCACTTATTGTCTTTTGGTTTTTAGTGGTTTTTACAAATGTAACTACAATCGTGGTCAAAAGTTGTTGGGAAGGTTGCGGGCATCAGTTCACTTCACACCTAATGCCATTTTTCTAACTATTTGCTGAAGTATTTGGAAAATACCATGCTCTTGTGGCCCCCCTCCCCCATATTCAATTTTGGAGTTCTTCAGGTAAGAAAAGTCACCGTTTTTTTTTTTCCTGGAAAATCCAACATTGAAATGGGGGAGGGGGGTATCTGTAAAATGAAGCTACCTTCCCAACACTTTTGTCCATGATTATAGCTCTTAAAACCACTCAATAAGCACTACATGTATATAAATTCATTAAATAATAATAATAAAACAGACAGTAATTTGAGCAAGTGACAGTTCAAAGATACATAAGTAATTCAAGGATGTTTGTTACTAAAGTCCTGTGAAGTACTGTATATTGGCAACAACAGCCATTTTCAGGACTAAAATTATTGTTCACGACACCACAAAGCTGTCATTGAACTTGCTTGATCAAGCTATTATTAACAACAGCACGATTGATAAAATTTTATAGAATTCAAATGAACCCATTTCAGTAACTCCCAACTTGGAGGACAAAACAGTGGTTGTTCTCTCCCCTGTGAGAAACAAACCTTTCAAATGCAAAACAATCTTATTGTTTTGTCCTCCTCCAGATTGGGAATTAAATGAAAGGGGTCTATACAGCAGATAACCTTCATCAACTACATTGGGTTATCATATTTAACTGAATACTTACATATTCATAATCTTTCATCGTCTTGGTTTGTGGAGAGCCTGCACTGTCCTGAGAAGCTCCAGCTAAAAAATATCAAAACCTTATGATTACAATCTTTCTCCTTGTATACAGTTTGATACCAACCATAACCCTAGTTCAACAAATAGAATGAATAGCAACTGAAAGAGTAACCAGTTCATTGCCATAATGGTTTTGGTATTAAATACTCGGTGGATTCCTTAAATTTATCTGGTGAGCATTCTGCACTGTTTTACTCAAAAAAACTCTTGATTATGCACCTGTTGCCCCTATTATAATTATATGATTGCAGTAAGACTACAGGCTGTGCTGGTAAGACTACGCTAGTATATAACATACACTTAAAAGAATTAGAACAGATATTGACAGGTTAAATACGGAATACAGGGCCACTTATTTCCACGCAATCGAATAACAATAAAAGTTATTGCATCATGACTACCAAGTGAAGCTATGATCTTCGCAGTTATGAGCGCAACTTTTACAATTTTTTACAATTTTTTACTTCAACGTTGAGGTCCTGAATTTTTCAGGCTTCTTTACGCAATTGTAAAAATTGCGTTCATAACTGCGAAGATCATAGCTTCACTTGATTTCATATCTGCAGTTCATATATGATTCATTTCATATACCATTTCATCATCATGACTACCGTTTTTTGTTGTGGCTATGCATTCTGTATTATATTGCTCATGTCTTTTGAAACTGTTTTTTATCAGACAACCGTTATACATACGTTTACGTGTAGCGAGCATTGAAAACGTCTCTGTCGTATTACGTTCAAATTTACTTTTGCGCATATTTAGCTTGTCAATGTCTCACTTCCTGAATAAAAATAAGCTTTACACAGACCGTACGTAACATGATGCGCGTGACTGGGCAATGCCTTTAAAAAGCTTATATCAAGATCGTTTGCACTACCAAACAAAGCAATCATGTAGGGCTGTTCTCACGTTAATACTTCTTAAAATGGGAGTCAAGATACACGTTCAAACAATTCAAACCTGTAATCAAAGGTCGTCCCTTCAATCCCTCGGCTAATTCTGCGGAAGAATCTAACATGTCTTCCCCTGTACCGGCTGCAACAGCTGCCTTGAATTTGGCGATATTTGTACTAAAAACAAATCGATGATTAAAATCACCCTAATTCAACCCGCAAATGAGTATCATTCAGGGGTAGCAATATAAATAATGGATCAATTTTGGAGTTGTCAAATGCGACATAATTTCTCTGTGGTCAAATGATGACAAGAGCACGTCAAACAAAACGAGACAATGCCATCTTTTTTAAATACCTTCTGTCGAAATCTAGTGGAAGCGTTATATCATCCTCGGCTACAGAATCCATGGCACTCCCGACGCAAGACCCTTCGCTGAGCAATAATTTAAATTTTAAAGCATAACAATGATCAACTGTATTTTACGAATCAGTCCGCCATTTTCGCAATTAAATTCTGAGTCAGCAAGCACAACCGCTGAAACCACTCTGCGGTCCTTTGCAAATTTGCAGACGCCAAAGAGCTGTCTGATCTGATCTGAACTCTTTTTTGTCACTTTTTGCTTAATTAATGCTAGGATTTTACATCATCACAACTACAACACTTTACTTGAAAGTTATTATTTATTAGTGTACTACATTTCGGCTGACCAAACCAGCCTTCTTCAGGTACAACGCGAGCCTTTTACGGTGACAGTTTTCAAAACATCATTGTACCTAAGACAGAAGGATGGTTTGGCCAGCCGAAATATGGAAATATGGTACACTACTAAATAATCAAATCTGCGTTGTATCCGCTCTTGCTCAAAATAGTCATGTTTTCAACTTATCAGATCAAGCCAGTTCATCCAGCGTACAGCGGCAGGTTTACTGTCCACACCTTTGCTTGCTTAAAAACTCTTGAATTACCACAAGCGTCGTGTGGCATAGCCGACAAAAATATAAGGATTTGTATCGGAATCCCGATAAAAAGCTTCAGAAGATAATTATATGAAAAAGTTTTTAATTGAAAAGTCTTACTTTATTGCCATTGTGGGTAGCTTTCTTCCTGTGTGTATATTTTCCAGATCCAACCCGATTTGAGCATTTTTCAATTCCTCATTTTTGTCGGCCATATACACGTAGTGATTTAGCGTACACTTTTTCTCAGACTCTGATCGGTATTCTTTAATCTTTTAAGGGTACGGTATACTTTTTAAAAAATATGCCATTGGAGAAATAACAATTTACCATTATCTCTTCAAGAGTCGTCAGGCAACAACTACTGCTAGCATTAAGAAGGGAATAAGGGAGTTATTAGAAGGAAATCAGTGAGGTCTTCGGGTTTTAGGATATTGTTACTTATTAAAGACTGAACTACGGATATGAGAATTCCAGCATTTTCATTGGCTCACCGGACACAGGCTATCAGTTCATACACCTGTTGTTCCTAATGTGGTCAAGGAACGCGCCAGCAATAAAACGAGCTGAAAACTCTTTTGCAGCGCTGAGAAAAAATGGCCGACAAAAACCGTTTTGAAGAGGAATTGACCGAGGCAGAAATCGATGGTTTCGTTGACACTTAATACATGGAAGAGTTGTTGATCCTGGAGTTTTTAATGAAACAATTATTCTACTCGGGCTTGCTGGCCATATAAAATGATTATAACCAACTCGGCGCTGCGTGCCACGTTGGTTATCTACAGCTGTTTCCAGAAAGGTTGTCCAAAAGAAGAGTAGGGTGAAGACTTGTTTCCATATCTCAGTACCCTTGGACGTGAGGGCCTGGGGTGGCGATAGGGGGTGAAGGGTACAATAGCTGAAACAACCCAAACCTTTGCAAAAATGATAACCTTAGGCCTAAACAATATGCTTTAGATAATGTTTAGGCCTAAGATTAGCATTTTTGTATGGGTTTTGGATTGTTTCAGTTTTGTCGTTCCAGGCCCCTCACGTCCAAGGGCACTTTGAGACATGGAAACAAGTCTTTACCGAAGAGTAAGAGAGTTCGCGACAATGCCGAAAGGTAGTATGGGAGATATTGAATAAAATAAATAGACCAGTTTCGATATATTAAAATTCAATCCTAAACAAAAGACATCATCACGAGGCTCTGGGGAATAAATATAAGGATTTGTATGAGTTTATTCCCCAGAGCCTCGAGATGATGCCTTTTGTTTTCGACTGAATTTTAATATATCGAAATTGGTCTATTCAACTTGTATTGAACGCCCAGAATCGAAGATGCCACGACCGTCGAGTGAAGACCTACGATGGCGAGTTGTTTGGATTAAAGAGTTCTTTGAATATAGCGTTGATGAAGTGGCACTACGTGCAGGCTCAGGTTGAAGCTCTCTCCTGTCATCACGCTACCAAAACACGTCCAAAAACAAAAAGGGTTCATTAGCCAAAACGATGGATCTGCACGTGCGCCACGATTTTTGGTACATTTCTCCGACTTTCGCTGCAAAACATGACATAAAATAAGTAGGGTAAAAGTCGTCAGAATCATGCTTTGTCTGTGAATCCAAACCGTTCGTTACTAATTCATGGCCTGGATCATTTGACTGAATTTTAAAACTCACTAAATGTCAGTAACATAGCATGAGCATGTATTTCTTGGTGACGTTTTCGATAGCATTGCCGTCATGTTTTCACTGATTCAAACTGACAGTTTACCATAATGCCTGTCGGCATTGTCGTGTACTCTTTTATGCTTCTTTTGGACAACCTTTCACGAAACAGCTCTATCAGTATCACTTCATATACAGCCCGCCCTCGGAGAATAATTGTTTATTAATTTTGTTTTCTTCGTTTTCATTTTGATTTCTTTTCCTTTACTTGTATTTTATGCATAGATCTGTATATTTATATAGGTCTGTGTTATGTATAAAAGGTAAAGTTTATCATGCTCACTTACTCTTTTACCGCAGACCGTCCTTACGGCTTCTTCTCTCTCTTATGCAATTTTTCTGTAGAAACTGCCATTAACCAAGGACACCCACCAAGCAAATTAAGCTAAAAACCTTTGAGAGACATTTCTAGGCTCCTTGCAATGTATAAAGACTGTCTAAAGGGATGTTTTTATCACCTTAAAAAATTTTATATATAATTTTAGGGAATGATATCTTCATGTCAGAAATTGCCAGGTGAACGTGGCCTTCTAAGAACTTCCTAGTGAACCATTTGCTCCTTCGAAACCGCCAGGTGACCTTTTTAATTAATTTAGGTGCCAAAAAACGCAAAACTATCCCTTCCGAAAACCTAAGGAACTACCTTTCCATGGTCACGAGTCTTTTGGGTTTGAGTTTTGAGTGAGGCTCCAGCACTTGGCTAAGTAGCCTGACTTCTGGCTGTTATACACAATTGTGTTCTCATTCACATAGAATCCTGCCAACTTAACATTAGCAATGCATTCACCTTATTCCAAAATGGCCTCCATTTTAGTATTCTTTTGTTTCCCTGCAAATTGGCCCTTATGGCCTCGTTCAAGTATTCTTTTGAATTTTGCATTGGAAAGCGAGGCCATAAGGGCCAATTTGCATGGAAACAAAAGAATGCTAAAATGGCGGCCATTTTGGAATAAAGTGTATTAACCTTATATTGAACTGAATTACACGAGGTACGAAAAACTACTTAAAACCACCCTTAATTAAGGGTTGGCCAAAAATTACGTGGAATCGTATTTGGCGTGCAGGGATGGCACAGTGGTGAGAGCACTCGTCTCCCACCAATGTGGCCCGGGCTCGATTCCCAAACTCGGCGTCATATGTGGGTTGAGTTTGTTGGTTCCGGTGAAGGAGAAATGATCGACTGGCGTAAAAATGACAATCCTATAAACACCTACGGCCGTCTATATCGTGCCGTCAGAACCGATTAATCATTCAGCCCCATCAATAGAGGTTGACAAGTAGGCCCTCGAACCTAACAGTTCGATGGC
>NC_090884.1:40938149-40975649 GCF_036669925.1 Montipora capricornis
AGACTTATTTAAAATGCTTGACCGTATTTTTGTTGAGCTCGTGAATGAAATGCACTGAATACTACTTTTAACGCTTGATCATTATTTTTTCCTGTAATATGGCCATCCTCTATTTTTTTATCCGTTTAGCGTCGTCCGACCGACCCAAAATTTTGGCATTTTCAAAAAAAAAAAAAGGAACGACGAAGTTAAACCATTTTTATGTCGCTTAGGAGTTTCGGTGGTTGATCCTTTTTCCCATGTTGTCATAATTCTTCAATAACATCAACCAACGTTTCCGCCATATTGATTTTGGGTTCCCGTTTTGTTGTTTTCCGGGCTCCGCAGCAATGATGCTGGCGTAGCAGGCCTCCGATTCTGAGACTACTTGTGATTTTTTTTTTTTCAATCCGACCGACCAAATATCAGGAAACGCATTCGACGCTAAAAGAAAAAAAAAGGGGATGGCCTATAATTATTGAACTATTATTCTGTCTTTCCTTTTCTTTTCCTTACTTGTTCACGTACAAGAAGTGACTTTGAAAAAACATTTCGTTATAAAAAAAACTGAAATAAAATATTTTTAAACATACTAAAAGCTAAAAAGTTCTTAAAAGGTTTGAAAAACGACGACGTATTAAACGCTTGAGTATTTCAAGACGCAACCAGATTCCATTCGTGATAATTAACTTGTAATATTATTGTATCTATTGTGCCTTAAGTATTTATAATCAATTTCCATTTTTTTTACTTTTGACTTGATAATGATGTAAGGATAGCGTCGAACCGTCGTCGTTTTTCAAACTTTTAAAAAACGTTTTAGCTTTTGGTATATTTAAAAATAATTTATCACAGTTTTATTTGTTCACCTTTATTAGAAGAAATAAAGTGTAAAGCTATCTTTTGAAAGGGTATAAGGTGGTACAGGAGAAATTAAATTTTCATAGCATGACAGAATTGTATTTTTATTGATGTCGGAGTGTCGTGGGTCAACCTTTTGAACAACCAAGGCCAGAGGGAAAGAGTCGGTTCAAACACATTATATCGCATCTAAAAATTTCTTTATCATCTGAACAGCCTGTAGGTTGTTTAACCAGGACGAAAATCCCCCTAAATCTACAGGAAGCCCCTTTCTGATAATAAAAGCAACATTCAACTTGGTAATTTGACATCCCAGGCCCCATTTGTTCAAAAGGTGGATAGCACTTTCCATTGGATAGAGCAATAATATTATTGGTTTCGCTATGACTTATGCACTGGATAGTGACTTATCCGGCGGATAGCGCTATCCATTGTTTAAACAACTGGCCCCTGTAGATTAAAGAACTCTTAAAACTTGTCTCCAGTCTTCATTTGAATCCCCAAGGTAGAACATCAATTCCACCAGAAACTGACAGAGAAACTGAGTGACAGAGATCTGACATAGTGCCAGTAATAAGGTGGAATATATAACATCTGTCCCTCTCTTAGGATACACTCTTGATAAACTGCTGACGCAAATTCAGGAAATCTGACCAAGTCTGGTTCCTCGACATCCACCTTAAAAATTACAATATTAATATTATTAGTGGATATTTACACTGATAAAACGGGAAAAATAACATAAATTACAATGAAAAAAAAAATGATAAGAGTATTTCCTCTCCCATTAACTGTGAAAGCTAAAAATAACAGGAAGCCAATATTTTTAACAAGAAGATAAATTGTACAAACTTCATATATGGCTCTAACGTACTTGGATTAAAGGGATTTTTATAACCTAATTATGATGCATGCAGTACCAAAACTAGGGCCAAAATAGGCCACACCCACCAATGACAAACACCTTATTTAATATTTTATTATATTTTCAAAATAAGAACCTGAGTACAGTCTGTAGCCTAATTTTCCAGTTACCAGTAAGCACCATTTTTTATAAGAACCTTCTTTGCCTAGCTTGGAAAAACTTATATACCTTATATACCTTTAACAAGCAAGTATTGTTATTGTAGTATTAAATATACGGTATGAATTACATTACTTTTTCACAATGCCTTCCCTTATTTGTAGTAGGATAAGTGGAAATATAAAAGAACATTGTGGTGTTGCAACTGGCTTCAGTATTGAGTGGACATGCTGTAATTATACAGGGTTGTCATTAGAGAATTTAATAGGTGTATGACCTTAACTGAGTAGGCGGCTGAAGTAATTTATGCTTGTGTAGCAACATGCTTTTCTGGGGGTAGGCTCCCCCGGAAAATTTTGAAATTTTACATGCTCTGAGACGTGTTTTCCAGCATTCTGGGGCATATTTGAGTACCATTTTTTAGGCAGACATTGATTTATGTTAAAACCAGTTCAAAAATATTTACTTTGTTTTTAATCACCATTCTCTACAGGTATTAATTACAATTCTATCGAACAAGTTCAAAGGCATATAACAAGATTTGAGAAAAAGATGTTATCTTCAACATCATTCACATTCACTGTCGTAATCAGAGTCTGTGTCATCACGGCAATGCACATCAGCAGTTACGTTCAACGCAGCGCTTGCAATTTCCGCCTCTGATTGACAGGAAGCAGCTTGAAAATTGGTAACGGGTGAGTCTGTTTGCACACAAGCATCAGCTATTTCAGTGGTATCACTTTGTATCTGTGATGACACTGGATATGCACTAGCAGATGACAGTGACTCCCTTTCATGATTCCTCTTTGGCATCTTTTTTCTTCCTTTTTGGGCCTGCCACTTTTCATCTGCCACTGTAATCTGTGCCTTGCATTCAGGTGTTCCAAATTGGCGGCCATTGATAGTAATCATTAGAAGGGCCTGAAGCATATCAACTCCAAGCCTATTTCTCAGCCTGGTTGTGATACACACTGCACCCTCTTTCTGGCCATGCATTTGACACTGGCATTGACAAGCAAACTTCAGCATTGTCTGCTAGGGAAGGGAACACAGTGCTGTTGGTGGTCTTGACAGCGCGATAAGCCGTTTTAGGCCCCACTCCGTGGCTGTTTCTAGGTGGCTTTCGTTCATCCCTTCTGGAATTTCCTTCTTCCAAGAATCCATGTAAAATTTCCATGTAAAATTTACAACTCTTCCGACTCTGCCAACAGCTGCTCTTTCTTTGTCTTCTCCTGTCGGTGACCTTAATAGAAATGGTCTGCGAGTGTATTCACTTGCTTGCTTCCGTGATCTTTCAAAAAGGTGCAGGTTAGGTCAAGGGATTAAATATTGAAAAGGCAATAACAATAGGGAGATCACCATCAAATCTGCTATGAATATTCTTCTTCAGGGCTTTGACGTAATTTTCAAGAAGACGTACCAGTTAGTTTTCTTGAGCTGCAGGGGTCAAACTTAACTCACAGGCTGAAAGGGGTCCATCTAGATCTCTCTTTACGGCTACCACTGGAGACTTATGCCAATTTGTGAATGGTATCATTGACTGAGCGCTGAATGTGGGAAAAGTTCACATGTCTTCGCTGAAAAGTCTTGTTCAGAGACGAAAGGACAGGAAGGACTTCCCTGAGAATATAAATGGTTCCAATGAACTTGGAAGACGCAATCTTGCTCAGCAGGCCAGCCACTATTGCATCATTGTCTTTAAGTTGTCTTAGCGTCTGAAGTACCGCCACAAAATCATCATGGATGGACCGTGTTGCTGCATCAAAGGACAACCACCTCGTCTGACATGCCTTCTTTATCTTCTTTGCAACAACTTTTTGTTGTTGTTCTCAGAGAGGACTAGGGATTGAGACTCATCTGCACTTTAGGGTAAAGGGCAGCACGCTTTGGTGAGTTATCAAATAGCTTCCAAAACTGCCCTAGCCAGAGCTCAACATTCTTGATGTATTCAATCCGCGTGCTTCTATTGGTGCAAGCCAGTGCAAGCTTGTGGCACAAGCAGTGCAGAGAAACCAGATGAGGATTTAAATCCTTCAGACGACTTGCCACCCCACTGCACCATGAGAAACCAGAGAGCTACAGTCTTTCATCTCTAGACCAAGCTTGCTTAATTGGGTTGTTAGGACTGTGAAGATGGTTTCTGCATTGGCTTATGTGGCGTTATTCAGAACATCTTCAATGAACAAGAAACTCGTATCAACGTTCCCTGTTTTGTTGTTGAAAAACTGGACGAAGGTGATAAGCATTTCCAGGACAGATGCATCTGTGACTTCATCAGTTAGGAGATCAAAGAAAGACGCTTTCTTTATCTTTTCCAACAAGTTGTCGAGAAGAGAGCCGCCCAGTGCTACAATTTATTTCTCTGATGGAACCCTGTGCAGAATACCGGAAATGCTTCATCTCATCAAGACCAAGCAACGTTAGCAGGCTAACCAATGATGAGAACATTCCTCTTCCTTCCTGGTAAACTAGCCAAGACAGACCCGTTTTCGTGCAAGAGTTTAGGCTTTTGTCAAACAACCAGCTGTGTACAAATCCGTCGCGGCTAGGCCTTAGACGAGATTGTTCTTTGGCTGATAGGTGCTAGCAATGATCTGTAGTACACTTGTAGAAGTTGTGCATAATAGCGTCTTCTGGAAGGGCAAATAGCGTTTCAATTTCTTTCATCATTGGAGCTGTGTCTTTAGGCAAGAAGTTGTTGCTGGTGATTTCTCCACGTTTCGGGTCGCCTCGTTTGGTTGTAATACTGTCATACTTCCCTCCCATGGTGATTCATTTGGAACGTTTCTTCCCTCAATTCCCCTACTTTCGCTTTCCGTTGAAACCTGAATGTTCTCGGTCACAATTTTTAAAACATTAATAAAAGCACTAAATGAATAAAAATTTGCTTATATATATGGACTTCTTCCACAACAAAAATACTCCTATTCTTACACTTATAAAGTTTTCTTTAGCGCCATGTAATTTTTTTTTGTATAAATTTGGTTTTATCACGTAATAATGACTCAATTTCATTTCCCCGTTTTCGCTTAAAAAAAAACCTGTGACTCAAGCTCCACGTTTTTGAAAAATAAGCGTCTGTTTCGTTATTCAAAGTATTCCCTCTTATCTCTAATCAACTGGCCCCAATTCAAAAGATGGATAGCGCTATCCACCGGATAAATCACTATCCAGCGCATAAACACTAGCAAAAGCAATTGAGTTATCTAGTGGATAGTGATTTATCCAGTGGATAGTGCCATCCATCGTTTGAACAACTGGAGCCAGGAAAGAGCACAAGACAAGAGGCGACGAAATTTGAGAAATTTTAAACCAAGAAACCCTCGAGAGAAGCCGAGAAAAGAGAAGAAGAAAATTTCAATGAAAATCAATTTTAAAACTGAGAGAAATAGAGCAAGAGACAAAACACTTATTTATAACAATTAGCTTTTAGGTAAGCTTACTGGTCTCCTTCTTTAATAATGAGCTCATATGCCTCGCTGCCTTACATATTTTGTAAAACTAGCTAAAAAAGGAAGAAGGCCTGAAAACGTTTGCAATTCCGTATTGACAGAGATTCTGACATATTTCAACAATCACATTTATAGGCTTTTTTGTGTGAAATGGGTGTCCAGTTGTGGGCTGCTTTGTTTGACTGTGAAATGGCAGTCAAGTAAGCGAATTTACTACACTTTAGGTTGACTTTTCAATTAGTAAACATTTTTGCTGTTGTTCTGAACTGAAGAGAGAGGAGTGAAGATCGTCAGTCAAATGGAAAATGCTGTGAAATAGATTACTTTGCATGTAATTTCAGTTTTAGTTGTTGATTAAAATTGTTGCTTATTGTTTGCAAGTCTTCTTTGTTTACTGCTGTCAGCTCAGAGGGGTTTGATCTGTTTGATTGCACTGTAAACTGTACACACTAATGACGATTAATTTTGTACTTTATGCAGAAGCATAATTATTTCCATAATTTGGGCGCACCACTACCCCAGTCTTCGCTCGGCTTTTTCTTGCCCTCGCCACAATAGGCCATTTCCGAGTTGCTGTTTGTCTCGGTTTCGAAGTGAGTCTTGGTGCTCAACTATTGTAAGGGAAATGAGATTGATTTGCATAAGAATACGTAACTCATTTCCATTTGAATGGTTGTGCACCAGGACTCGCTTGAAACCGAGGCAATCAGTAACTCGGAAATGGGCTATTTCATTCGTCCCAACCCACTGAGAGCCTGGAATGACCTCTAACTGGCGGGATCTTTCAATAAGTCATTATTTCATCCAGGGCTTCATATTTCCCCCAATACCATAGTGGTCTAGTTCCATCAGAAGACGTTGATGTGGAACAGTGTCAAAGGCTTTCGAAAATCTAATAATGGTATGTCAGTCTGAAGGCCATTATCTAAATTCCTTGCCATACGTTCAATTATCGTGATGAGTATCCAGAGCGAAAACCATGCATATTGGAAGTTTTTTCTCTGCCTCTAGATCAGCCATCATACAGCGAAAAATGACAAGCTCCATAACTTTTGCTATTTGACCTGTCAAAAGTTGGTTCGTCTCAAGCGATCCTTAATTTTATTCAGCCGTTTGCAAGCCAATTCTCACTGATAATATCAAAGAAGAAGCATATCTGAACAATTGCCCAACAACTTTTACAGTCATGCCGGATGCGGAAAGATTTTAATGAAATTTAAAACAGAAACTTGCATGACTTCCCCATTGATTCCAGAGAGGCATAAGAAAATTAGATATTTAAAGACATGTCTAATACTTTAATTTGCATCCACTTAAAGGCCTCTTTACATGCACTTCAAGAAAAGGAAGTTGCCTGAACTAAAAAAATATTCCACTTGGGTTAATTTTAATGTTCATAGTTTTGAAAAGGGGCACCTAAGAAGTAAATTTTCGATATATTTTTGAATAGATTTCCTATAGATATTTCGGAAAAGTAGTGAAGAGTCGGAAAAGAGCGTTGTAGAAATCACATTGAAGAACACTGGAATTTTACTTTGATATTGGAAATAGCATAAAATTTGAAGATTTATAACTTGCATCATTTCCGCCAAGAATCATATTTTAAGCACACTTGCGAATCCCCTAAACTTCTCGGGGGAGAAAAGACGACTATGTAACGTATAGTTTTTAATCAGACCAGTCACGATTGCTAGAAGTTTCGGATTTTAGAGGCAAAAAACTACCAAGAAACTTCTACAGAAATCTACCTGAAATTCCCCCAGTACATCTGAACAAATAAATGGATCCTGTTCAGCTATTTCGAATAGTTTTGGATGACTCTATTAATTTTGATAAGCATACTTCCAAACTCAATGAGAAAGTAGGAAGGCAAGTAGATGTACTTTGTAGACTGAAGAACATACCATCATGTCGAACTAAATTTTGCCTTAACAATTCGTTTATAATATCTCATTTTAATTACTGTTATTCGGTATGGCATCACTGTGGACTGAGGTCTGATAGTAAAAAGTTCGATAGATTGCATGAACCTCTCTACAAGTGACCGGTCCTCTGATGTCAGCACCTTACTAAATCGAATTGCCTATGGTCTAGAAGATAGACCTACCCAGAACATGTTAATTATTGTGTTCAAAGCGATCAACGATTAAATTTCCACTCCAGTGTATAACCAACCTCACTCAACCCGAATTGAATTGTTGTGTTCATTGTTAATTTCACTTTACAGTGTCCCCAATTAGTGCTCCAGCGCTAAATCTACTAGACACTTAAATAAAGTTCCTTTCCTTTTTTTTCCTTTCCGAGGGTAAATAAACACCCAACGGAACGTTTTGTTAAATTATCTCAGTCGGAAGGCCTTTAATCACCCAGGATTTTCTTTCGCGAATTTTCACATCAAACTTTCGTGATCTGAAAAAGTTAATGACTGTTTCTTTCTGATTGATTAAAATGTCCTTGTGAGTACCGAAAAATTGCCAGCTATGAGTTTCGGAAAGGATACAATACTTAAGATTTTCGTGAAGTAGACAAATTCGAAAAGCTTCAAGATCCCCTAGAATAACCGAACAGATAAACATTTTAAAGCGCAGCCTAAAATGAACTTACAATAAAAAGCTTTAAAAGCACTTGAGTCTTAAGAGAAAACCGTCGCTGGGTACTCCTGTATGTATTCATATTTATTTGTAAAATCTAACAACATCCCTCACCGGTTAATGAATTCAAAAGCTTGCACGCGACTCCATTGCGCGATCAAAGTGACTGGCTTATGAGTTCTCTATGGGGATGAGTTAATTAATTAATATTTGGCGAGATTGTTATGACAGTTTTTCAATTTGCCTGCTGATTGCAAAAACGTGAAACACGATTCAGAACAAGTTTGTAATTTTTCACGTCCACCGCCTGCCGTGCGTATTAGACAACACGGAAGTTTTGCTCATTGATGTGAGACCATTATCATATATCAATAAATGCGGCGAAATTTTTTTCAATGGCTTGCTCACACCAGAAAAACCTTTCGTTGCGTAACATTACAGACTTTTAGTACTTGGCGACTTTAGATAAGTGTGCTCATACAACTGATGTTTTTAGCATTTAGCAAGGTAAATCTAAGTAGCGTGATGTTAGAGTAGTGTTTGATCAACAAATCGTCACCACCATAGTGGAACCTCTCAAAAGTTGGCGCGTCCCAAGTAATCTTTTTATTCAGCTGTTTGCAAGCCTGTTCTCACTGAGAATACAAAAAAGCATATCTGAACACTTAACCAACATTTTTTACAGTTATGCCGGATGCGGAAATTTAACGCAGAAAATTGCTTGACTTCTCCTTGACTCCTGAAAGGCATGAGAAATTTAGATATTAACATTTCAAGAAACCAGACATGTCTAACACTTCAATTTGCGTCCAAGGCCTCTTTACATGCACTTCATACACATACATTTTATTGAACAAATCCCCGTTTCGGGCTTTTGAGCGATCAAATACAAAATAAATGAATACATATACAATGATAATAAAAAGAGCTTAACGAATGAGCTTAAATAATGTCTTGAATAATATCTGTATACAATCGGAGTTTGCATAATAACCGCTGTATATGTTAGAAATCAGGTAAAATTTGAATTTTCAATCATTATAAAAAGTTTTAGTAGTTACATACAATGCAGATCCAGGTTGAAAATAAAGATCAATAAAATACAGCCACGGTTAGTGTAGAAATTCATTCAAGATATATTTTTTGAAGGCTTTCTTGCAGAAAGATTCGGTAGTCTCGCATAGTCTCAAATATTGTTCCAAATAGATACACTTCTGTTTCGCGTTATTCGTCCGGATACAAGGCCCCTATCTGATGAACATTTTCTTTTGCTTTGCTTTCTTGTTGATCCATTTTTTGTGTAATTACAATAAAGAGACCTCTGAAGTTACCAGAGGCCTGAAGAATGAAGCGAGCCGCCGCTTCACGACCAGGGGGGCCTGACAGTCTCTTTACCTGAGAGGACTCTCTTCTTTCGGTGATCGCTTTAAAATTTCATGATTTCAACTTGTCAATAACCTGTCCCCCAGTATTGGATTCTATTTCATATTTAACGACACAGCGGAAAGAAAACCTGTGCTCTCTTATTATGTCGATCATAGTATTTACTACCGTGATAAATAAGATTTTAGACGTTTTACTGAATAGACTACCTGACAAAAAATAGCTCGTGTGGCCACGGCTTAACAGACCTGAAACTCGCGTAGAACATCCGAGCAGATAAACATTTAGTAGGGAAGCTACAAACTCACTATTTTAGGTAAAAGTTCTGATAAATTTAAAGACATCCGGTCATCGGGTGCCCCTACTTGAACAAAAAACTCTCAACATGCGTTTACAAAGAGATAAAAATCGGTTACTAAGATTCATGGACAAATATCATTATTCGTAGGTTCAAGACATTCCCTATAATTCACAAGAGAAATGTGAAAATCGCTCACTTCATTTCGGAAATAACAAAATGATTTTTTCTGAGCTTTTTTCTGAACTATCATTTCATCCTCTTCTGCACTATGTTTATTGAAAATGGCAGAGTGCCCCTGGTCATGAAAACCTGAAAATGTTCGTATTCTATAGCCTGCGTGGCATGGCGGTTTTGGTTGCTAAGTAATAAAGGCGGGCGAGGGCAGAAAAACCGAGAGGAGATTGGGGCGGGAGCAACTGAAATTTTTCTCGCGGCTTCGCCGCTCGTTCTCGCGCGCTTTGCGTGCGAATTTCGCGGCTTCGCCGCTCGTGCGCCCGGCTCGACAAAACCGCCATGCTATGCAGGCTACGTATTCTACAATCAGTGGCCTTGAGACGCTCACCCTCTTAGGTTAGTTTTTTTACTTAGTTTGAATCATTGCCCCCGGCCTCTTCCCGAGAACAATGCTTCCTGTCGTAAACACAAATTTCCTAGTCTTTTTCAACATTGATGGGGGGGGGGGTGTGGTGGGACGCCTGTTTTGGAGCTTATAGTCAGGGAATTTTAACAGTTGTGCTTCGTTTTTGAAATCTGAGAGGTTTTCATGTCCACCCTTGCGTTAACGTCATAACTACTTTTGTCACTGATTGTCTCTCTCTTTAAAATTATGAAGATAACATCAAGAAATAACTTGAAATCACACAAAGTTCTTTGATTTTTGACAAAACGCAAATTTCAGCTTGAATTTTATGCTAAGAGAAAACAAAAAGTCTAACTCAAATTTGAAGGCAACATTTTTGATCTGTAAATAAGTTTCCCCTCATGATCCAGGATGAGCTATAAAGCGGGCTTTGAACAACTGAACCACGGTTGGTATCTATTCCATATTCAACAACAATGCGGAAACAAAATCCCTTGTGCTCCTTTAGATCTCCATATATTACAAAGGTGGTAAATTGTTTCCTTGTGTCCATCGCATTAATTGTCACTGTTTAAAACGTTTATTTCCAATTTCACCTTTACCTCATACACTGAGAAGTGATTTTCCTACCAAACAACATTAAAATCTGATTAAAGTCGGGTAAATTTATACGGCGAGAAAGCTTTAATAAAGACAATTCCAGAGTACACGAATGTTCTTTCTTTTGGGTAGCACATGCCGGTTAGTCCAAGCGAAATCAACAGCAATTTTGAACGATTACAGCTGAAAAATTGAAGTAATCTCATTTCTCAAAATACAAATATGAACATAACACTTCTCTAGAATTTAGAGTAATAAGGGTGGGCAATATTGTGTTTGAAATCATTTTGCAAAACTCTATGTTTTCGATAGAACAAAATTTCTGAGTTTACTTAGAACTGCTCCGATGTCATTACACTGCGTTTCACGGTTAGAGAAATTAAGGGGCATATTCAATCCAATGATATCTAAAAAATATCTCACATAAATCTTCATTGTTAGGTTATTACGCCGCACCTGAATATTTACGGCTAACTTGTTCTGGAACGAGTTTCTTGTTCTGCAATGCAAACCAATCACGTTAGACTATGTTCAACCAATCAGCCTCGAGTTCTGTTGCTCAAATTGACATAAATATAGAGAAACATCAGTAAGCCGATAATCACTGCCGGGTTTAACGAGCAGATTTCAGATTGCAGATTGGTAGCTCAGCAGCAAGGATGATTTCCTCGACTATTTCAGTTATCTTTTTAGTGGTGGCTGCACTCTCAACACCAGCAGGTAAAATCTTTCTTCACTGATCAATTAATTTTTGCCTTCACGGAACAAAATGTCTCAGTTTACTTTCTTGTTTTCTCCAAGCAGAAGCGAGATCAGACGAATCGTTGGTAATGAGGGTCTTCAATCCAGATTATCGTCCCTCAGACGATGAAATGTGGGCCATGTTAAAGAAGGCAGACCTGGAAGGCCATGGCTACTCAAGAGAATTAACAACTTCACTGATAAGCCGTGAAAACACCACCAACCCTACTTACGAGAAAAGGTACTTTTTCTACAAGACTGTACACTGTTCGCGGGCGCAAGGAGTTGTTCAATAATTGGAAACTTTGTTGCCAGGTCAGTAGCCGCAGTTCTTTTCCGCGGACAGTAAAGCAAATAAGCATGGGAATCTGGGTAGTGGTATCATTATAGGTTTCGAATTTCTTCCCTAGTATTCAGAGCTCTGAGGACGAAAGACTTGTATATCTGGGGCACTTAAACTTTACGGATGAATGGTGGTTTGTTGTTAAATTAAATTAAATTACTTTAAATGTAATAAGCTGTTATTCCTTCAGAGGCATATGGAGTGGCGGTGAGCAAGAAGATCTCCAGCGAGATGAAAGCAAGAAATCTGGCCAATATGAAGCAATGTAAGGTGGGACTGGAAGTCCATTTCAAGAATGGAGGCGGGTGTAAAAGCGGGAAAAACCGCTCTAAACGAGTTATATGCATCTTTTGCTGGGGCTGTGGTAAAGTGGAAGCCGAATAGACAACCGCGAGTGCACATCGCCATTTTCGGAATCGATGTATGAACAGGCTGTTCATGAATAAAACTTCAATAAACACTGATTTGTTGTTAGTATTTTTTTTTTTTTGCATGAGCGTCTTCCGTCCTTGCTCTCCAAGTCGCTATTATGCAACTGAAACCAACTGCTTCCGTTATCAGCGTTATGTTAAGAGAAAGTAAGCATTATTTTTATCGAGGTCATATCTACAATTATATTTCCTTGTCCACGAGTTGAAAAAAACCGCTCCTCATTTAGTATTTGCGCGTCAAGATTAAACGTATGCTTCATAGTTTGTATTTGTTGACGAGGGAAAAAATTTAATCATCCGTTTCAAATTTCTTCCCGATACCCACTCCTTTAAACTACTTTTCTGCGAAATTTTACAGCTGTAGATGTTATATTTTAGGTTTGTACGCGACTTTAACCGCTCCAGCATAAAAAACTCTGCTCATTGGAAGAAGATTATTCTAAGCTTGCTCATTATTACGAATAGGCTCTTTAATCAAACGAATATCATTGGTGCTGAAATTCATGCAACTTCTGTCTCAGAGTCGTGTATCTACGATTCCTTGCTCTAGTTAAGACTCAGTGAACGCCTCTGAATGTCTTGTTAGGTGATGAATACTAAGCGGTATATTTTTCTCCTTTTAAAACCACCTCAAAAGTGGAAACTGAGCCACGAAATGCAAAGGCAGCCCTAGTGTCAGTAGAAAAATGAAAGAATTTGGATGAGAATCGCGGGCATGGAATTCGACTGACACTCAGAAAAAATCCGAAAGCATATGAGTTGCAGTCGAAGCAATTATTGTCCGATTTATATTAACTCGTGCTCTTTCAATGAGCCACGTGGGTGTCACGCTAAAGCCAACTCAATTTGCACTGGCAGCACGGGTCTCCCTTCCAAATTTGGCAGACCGGATGGTTATCATATTAGCCAATCACTGGCCATTTTTAAATCGCAATCGGTTGACATGACGTCATTCTCTGATATTCCAAAGATCGCCTTCGAGAGAGAGAGAGAGAGAGAGAGAGAAAGAGAGAGAGAGAGAGAGAGAGAGAGAGAGAGAGAGGAGAAATGGCTGCTACGATAAAGGGAAAAAATGGGAATTTTAGTCGAAATTATCGAAATTACGTAGAAAGCTTCTTTATAGCCTAGCAAAGGCATCTGCATTGTGGAGAATAATCTCTTGTGGCAGAATATGACAATCGTAAACGCCCGTGGGGAGGACTTCCCATATGAAAGGGTGGGGACGTTAGTCGAAAATTTTGAATTAAGCACCTAATAAGAAGAAATTTTTCCCCGGGGTATGACTATGCAGAAAAGAATATCTTAGTCTGGGTTATTAGAAGGTGAAATGACAATAGGGGCTTTCTTTTTTAGAAAGAGAGGAAACTTAAACAATTTTTTGCTTCAACAAAGAAACGCAAGTTTTTTCACAGTTTTTATCGAAACAAACGTTTGCTTGCAGTAAAACAACAGGAACGTCAAAGATCGTTATGAAAATAAATAGAAAATTGTAACCGGATAATCCTATAAATGTGTTTTTTATCACCAAAACGTGACGACAGAGCCATTTTTGAGCCTGACAGCCCTCTTCTGTAGTTACTAAAAAGCGCCCTTTATCAATTTTTCACGGCCCCAAAAATTAATCCCGACTTCATTGGGCCTCAACCTTTCCATTTTATATAATAAACTAGACGCTCCATGAACGTAAACTAGGTTGCCTGTGGTACGCGCTACACAAAAACAGGAGAAACTGAGTTCGGTGGTATTGAACCCGCCTTTCCGAAATCACGGAACATTTCGCCTTTATCTTTTAATTAAGATTGGCCACGGAGTCTTTAATAACAAGTACTCCAAAAGGTCCATAAAGTTTAAAAAAGCTAAATGGCAGGTATTTTAAATTTCGACAGTATTTGTGTACAATTTCTAAAGTCATGAAATCCCGAAAAAAAAATACTGGCAGCAACTTTGACGGCCTTGTGTATGGTTGGAACAAAATTGTTCGCGTCTCTGTTGAAATCGTAAACAAAAGAACGAGATTTTTCTTCGAAATTGTTGGCATGTCTCTGTTTATCTTGTCCCGAACTAGAAAGAACATTTTCTACGAGAAGTTAAATTATTTAGCGGTGCGTGCTTACGGCAAAGGAGAAGTTTCTGCAAGGTAAAATATCGGTAGTTCTTTCTCCAATCCTCTGAAAGCTCTTTTGAAAGTGTGCAGTACGTACGTGGAACGGTGATAATTTGCCATTGTATCTAAATGAATCTGTGGTATTGCACACTTTCTGTGAGCTTTGCAATTAGTAATATTTGACTGCGACCGAAACTGCCTCTTACCTTGGTTGCTCGCTTTTTCGCTAGATTTCGTCTTCTTCGACTGATTGATTTGAGAATTAATCATCAAGAGATCTCTTTTTTCGACCATCCATTTTAGGAGTATCAACGCACGTGTGAATTGCGATGGTTTTGTGCTATGTGACGGACACGCATTTATATTTCGCAAGTTAGTCAACATCATCACTGAAAGTTTTTGCACGGTACTTTCTATGCAGGTTGCTAATTGTTTCCATCTTCCACAAAATCAGAAAACCACTAGAGAATGATCACTAAAATAAGAATCAGAGTTTAAAAAAATTTAAATTTCTTTAGATTGCAAATCTCAATATTACAACATTTCTGGTGTACAAAGTAGCCAGCGGGTTTCCGCCGCCTACTGGCTTCTAATGACAACCCTAATTATATCTTTAATCCCCAATTTTTTTATGATTTTGACAACGATAAACAGATCTATGCAAATAAACAAAGTTTAAATGACATTTGTGCCATATTTTATTGTTGTTGTTGTGGTAGTTAATACGTAGGAATTGGCCATTTCCAAATTCACTTTAGCATCTTTTCCAAATGACATCCTGGTACTTACCCCAACACTGAGGTGAATCAAAGCCAGAATTGGCAGTAATCATGGTTCTTTAATGGAGCCACAAAGATCCTTGAAGATCTTGGTAAGAATACTGAATACACCCAAACTAATCACAAAGATCTTGACAAGATCCTCAAGGATAGATCAGGATCTTTGAAGATCTTTTGTAAGATTACTTAAGATCCTTAAAGATCTTTGGTAAAATTAGTAAAGATCCACAAAGATCTTAACAAGATCCTCAAAGGATCTTTTGAAATCCTTGAAGATCCTTAAAGATCTTTGGTAAAATTAGTAAAGATCCACAAAGATCTTATCAAGATCCTCAAAGGATCTTTTAAAATCCTTGAGGATCTTTGGCAAGATTTTTGAGGATCCTCAAGGATCTTGGCAAGAAAAATGAGGATCCTTGAGGATCTTTGCAAGGAATTTTGAGGATCCTTACTAAGATCTTTGTGGATCTTTACTAATTTTACCAAAGATCTTTAAGGATCTTCAAGGATTTTAAAAGAGCCTTACTAAGATCCTTAAAGATCTTCAATGAAGATCTTTGAAGATCCTCAAAAGATTTTCACCAGGGTTACATAGGTGGATCTTTGAAAATTCTCTGTGGTGATTGTTTGGATTTGAGGTGATTATTATGTGATAATCACTTAAGCAGTTTTTTCAAAATGGCCACAAGATATTTTGTTGAGATGACAGATGAAGAAGTTAATTCTTTTAAAGAAAATGCATATTTTTCAAACAATCACCTATGTAATTATACAAAACAATAATAAAATTATTCACCTTGCCTTTGGTGAATAAAAAATTATTGTAAAATAACAGGATTGCTTTAGTTTCAAAGTGCTTTCCTAGGTGGTTAACTAAAAATAGTAATTTTTTTTATCAACTAGTGTATGTCACAAAAAACCACTCTTAGCTTTCGATGATTTTGCATCACTGACAAAAATGTTACAGAATTTTGATACTTTCCTTTTAAAATACAATACCTGAACCAAGAATGAATGGCTTCTATGTCGGTGAGTGATTCACCATACTTCTTACCTGGCTTGTGTTGTTCAACAAAGTGGATTTGTGAGGATAAAGCTTGTCTGTTTCAGTTTTTGAGTACAACCTTAAATATTTTTCTCCAACCACTTGAGCCAAAAGATTGTGATATGGATCATGATGCATTGGTGAAATCGTTCCTTGAGGCCCAAACCAAGCATTAATCTTTACATCATCATCATCATTATCACCATCTCCAAGACAACAATAATCTGGAGTTATGATGTCATTCCGCAATTCTGGTATTTGATCAAACAGCTGATGTTGAGCTAAATATGCAATTTCTCTTTCCTGACCACTTTCAATTGGATCAACATGATTATCAATAAAATCTGCTATTGTCATTAACTTCTGTGTCCAGGTGTCATCGGTGTATCGTAGTCCAAGTTCAACGGGCACAGTTCGGCAGCCAGCAACCTTCTTGAGATATTGTGTGCTCCATTGGCGAGTTGTTCTTGCAGGCCAATGATCAGTTATGCCATTGAGAATCACAGGTTTGTTTTTCTGCATGTAATTTGCAAAGAAAGCTTCTAATGAGGGGCAGTGGATGTGCTCAATTTCAACTGTTTTTTCAATGTTTGGAATTGAATAGGTCTTCAATCTTTTTCCAGAACCTGAATACCCTTTTACCTCTTTATTTTCAGCCAAGGACGTGTCACTTAACCTTCTTTTCTCACAACCTTCTTGGGGAATCACTTGATCATCTCTTTGAATGTTTGCTTCAATTTCTATACAGGGAACGTGACTCATTTCTCCAGGTATAACCTTTTGGCCTTTATGCTTAACATTCTTCTGAATTGCATTAGCAGCCTTGGTTAAAATATTGTCCAGTATTGGTGCCCCTAGCAACAGACCCATGTCACAAGCTGTGATGCCATCAATCACCCTTCCCAAACTGTGATGGCACAGAGCCTTGAATAAACTAGCGTAAGAGTAGGTTTCTCTCCAGATAACTTTGACATCTCGCCAGTGGCCAGTGTTACATTTCTCCCAGCAGATGTCAATTACAGTTTGACAGTTTGACAGACAGCTGTCAAAGCTACCGGCGAAGAAATCTTTCACTCCGGCAATTAAAAGGAAAAGTACTGGATCTCCTCCGACATGTGCAAGTTGGGAAAGGTTTTGTTCAAGGTTTAAATCACCTACTTTCCGAACAAAAGGAAGGAGTTTTTGGAGGACAAGGAAACCGCTATTGACAATTGAAGACTCAGTCGCCATTTCTGTACTACGTCACACCGGTATTTTGTTTAATGGTCCCCAGTCTTAAGTAAAGCAAACGGTCAATATGGCGCCCTGACGTTTTCGTACACGCAACGACACACGCACGCACACGCAACACTTCGTGGTGGTATGGCGCCAAAGAAACGAAGGAAGCAACCTCATGATCCGCTTGGAATACTTGAGGAAATCGAAGCCTTATTTGATAAGAATTTTGTTTTAAAATCCCGCGACGAAACATGGGCGAAGCTTCCGAATGCAAGCTGTATATTTCACGAAGAACCTTTCGTTCTGCAGGAAATGACCCTTTTGAAGGACGAACTAAACAGGAAGAAGAGCTTGCTGAACGATATGGACATTGTGGAGTGGCGTTCACATACCCGTAGAGTGCACAAAGCAGGGCTTGTTGTGAAACACCTCAGAGAGAAACTCCATGTAGAGATGTGCACACAAGCTTGGGCTAAATTTCACGAAATTATCCACTCGTTCAATCTTATCCCAGACCATGTGCAGCAAGCTGGCAGATTTCGCTCAGTCCATCTGTGTGAGGCCCCGGGTGCTTTTATTGCATGTTTGAATCACCTTGTGAAGAGCAGTTATCAGGGTTTAAAATGGGATTGGATTGCGGGCACGTTAAATCCCTACTACGAAGGACATGACTTGAAGGCCATGCTAGATGATGACAGGTTTATTTCCGAGACCTTAGGACATTGGCATTTTGGAGAAGATGGAACTGGAGATTTGATGAACGTAGCTAACTTGGAGAAGCTTCAACGTGACGCAGCTTTTGTTGATTTGGTAATGTATCAGTCAATTCCAAGAGCGCCCATCCCCCCCCCCCCCCCCCACCCTTCCTTCAGGCCATTTTAGCTTTTGCCCCAAAAAATGGTCCAATGCCTCCCAATGTTGACAGTGTACACCCTCAAATGCCCCACCGCTAAGGGCCTCAGAAAGCGTCAAATATCCCACCCTCGGTGCAAGAAGCAATTTTAATTGAAGTAACAAGAGTTAGAGAACTACTTCAAAAACCTTTTCCCAGCATTAGATGACGTTGTCAAGAAACGTTATTGTTACGACGTGCCTTACCGTGGCCACCTAACAAAGTTTTTTACAAATAATCTGCCAATAAGGGTGTGCGAATTTCATTGACAGTGACGCCTCCTTGCAATGTTCATACGGTTGTTAGTTGAACACCGTTGCATGGGTTGTTGAGTTGACGTATTGATTTTACACATAGTTGTCAAATGTGAAAGTTTGTTGGGTGGCCACGGTAAGGCGCGTTGCACTGTAACTTGCATCAATGGTAATTCTAGAAGGATTCATCTAGATTTGACAAAATGAATGAGTTAAAAAGCAGTCTGAGTTCATGTTTAATTTTGAACACGGTTGTCATTCTTGTGTCTTAAATTCCCTATTAGTTCATCTAGGAAGGCTCTTATGTATCTTTTTGATAACATAATGCTTAAAAAAAAATTCATGTCAGCACTGTACATGTTTTATTAAGTCGCATTGTTAGAAATTTGCTGCCTTTTCCTAAGGTGCGTAGCTTTTGCTTTTTCCGCCCCTCTAGCTCTATTCATAGCATTCTGCCTCAGGTGATCCCACCACATCTGTACTTGCTCTTCCGTTAAGCAGCATTTCTTGGCAAGAGGTTTCAAAGTTGGTGGACTATTTCTACTCTTCACTTATAACAGATCGTGGCAATGCTCTTATTGTCTTTGTACTATGGCAAATCCTCATTCCAGACTTTTAACAATGGCATTTTTCATAAAAATAAACAAGCTACTGCTTGGAACAAAGCCGACACACATGTAATTGTAGCGTGGGAAATTCCAGTGAAAAAGATTCTCTAGCTAGTGACCGCTGACCAACGTTTTTGTTGATAGTCAAATGCCCGCCCGTATGGGTTTCGTTTCGTGTCAAGTTCCCCACTATGTGGAGCTATCCTCTTGTCAAATGCTTAGGAAGGGAGGGGAGAGGGGATGGGACAACTTGGAATTGACTTGTATTCAAGAGAGAACAGAGCACACTTTTCTCAACTTCATGAGATTAATGTGCCATTTTACAGTTTTTTGCTCAGTGACCTAACCTATGAATGGTTGTGAGGCTGTCGGCGACCTTTGTTTTTATCATGAATTTGTGTTGTTGTAATTCTGATTAGTCTACATTACAGTAAAACTGGTTGTTCATTTGCACCCCACTTTGCAATTTAATTTGTGATGCAATGTTGGGTGTTTAATTGGCAGTTTGCTCCAAGGAAGTTGCAAGTTCAAATTTCAACTTGCTGCCAGCTGTTTACATTCCCATGCAGAGTCAGGTATTTGGACCCATTCAAAACAGCCTTGATCTCTATTTTTTACAATGTAAATATACAGCATAATAATTCGACATTGGGTAGGATTAATTTGCGAGGCTGTGCAAAAATTACTGTAATTCTTAAATGACAAATCCACAATGTATTGCTGGCGTGATTGTTTGCAAACCTTGAATTATTGCAAGTTCTTTGAAAACTGTTTGTGTAGTCTCAAATATGCCTTCATTGACCTAAAACAAAACTCTCAAGAATTAAATTCAGGACTGTAAGGGGATTGAAATATAAATTCAACAACACAATTTCTTAGCATTAAGCGCAAATGGTTTTCCACGGAAAAACTGTGGTGAAAGTCCATACAACAACATCTTCGTTAGCCATTACTGGATAACACGCGTAAACCTTCTTTGAAGAAAGTAATCGTTTCAAATCCATTTCAAGGGCCTTCCAAAATATTAAGAAAAGTTCCAATTCCGACTATGGAGAAGGTTCACAGTGTCATAAAGTACAGTTCAAGACATACCATGATAACGGTACGTAAGTAGCAAAATTAATAAAACTCTTCCAATTGGTAGTGGTTTCGGATACAGGTTCCATGCCAGGTACCACACAGAAAACACACGAAAAGTAATGGCAAAATTCTGGTGGCAGGGAAGCACTAGGGGTAAGGGGGACCAGGAGAGAAGCCTTCCTGAGGGAAGACAAAATAAGTGGTACCGGGGGTAGCCACCCTGGACAGGAGTCCTGATCAGTCTCCAGGGGTGAGGCCCATATCCCCCAGTCACTAAGAACTAAGGGGAACCAGGAGGGGTGGCCCTCCTGGGTGGAGTACAGATCAGGTGGGACCGGGGGTCCACACCCTGGAGAGGATATTTTTCCGGACCTGTCTCCAAGGGTTAAGCCTTACTGTGGGGTAAAGTGCAGCCAGTGGTTGCCCTTCCCTGCCACGGATTGTGGAGCATGGGGGACAGGGGACACAATCCCCCCACAGTAAAAGGCAAATAAAGTTGGGCTCTTGTAAGCAGAGGGAGCCGTACCTTTTGCTCCTATGAGACTTCCCAAACAGTGAGACAAAAGTTAAAGAAGGCACTACTGTAGCTGTCTTAATGTAAGTTAGGGACTAGTATTAGCTAAAAGTCTAGGTACTTCTAAAATGGTACATTTAGGTGTCCGTATATAGCGTTCATAACAGTCTGACAATATTGCAAAGTTGCGTGCAAACAAACAACCGATTTCACTGTAAACATTAGAAAAGCACAAAGGTTTGTATCAAAACAGGGTCACCGGCAGCCTTGCTACATGTACCATTCGTAGGTCACATTACTAAGCTACAACTGTAAAATGGTTTATTCTTGTGTTCTTTCAAATGTAGGTAACAGCTGACGGAAGTATAAATTGTGCCAATCAACCTGACGAGCAGGAAGCTCTTGTGGCACAGCTTATTTTCTGTGAAGCAGTAACTGCCATTAACCTGCTTTCCAAAGGAGGAAACTTTGTGTTCAAGATGTTTACATCATTTGAGCAGCAGATGATATGCCTGCTTTACCTTCTTACTTCTTTGTTTCAAGAAGTCAACGTCATTAAACCAGGTAAACAAGGAGTGAGCTTCATAGCTCAGTTGGTAGAGCGTTGCACTGACATCGCAGAGGTCATGGGCTCGAATCCTAAAGGCAGTGTCCTCAAGCTCTGCTGGTCAAGTAATAATTATTTAACAATTATTCCATGAGCGCGCGTTGGATATGAGATGGTAAATAGCCAACGAGGCGTGTAGCACCGAGTTGGCTATAACCAGTCTCATATCCAACAAGCGTGAATGGAATAATTGTTTTATTAAATTCCTTAAACTCCAAAAGTTTGGAAGTACGAAATACGAGCGAAAAAAGAGAGAAAATCCCAGCGAAATCGAAAAAAGTTGATGAAGATGCGATGTTGTGTAATACCTCGTGGTCAGACAGACGCAGGCTCATCACAAATCATTTCTTACCTTTTCGCGTATCTCTAAGCTTTGAAAGTGATCCAAACTTTCCACAAAAACGTTTTTCTTTTGCTTTATACTGAAAGAAATTTCGCTTTCTGGCGTAAACGTTTCTACTTTAGCAACGCTAAGCGCAATCATTTACCATATAAGGTCAAACTAAGGTATATGAGCTGATAACCGAGATTGAGTGAACCAATCAGAGCACGAGAATTGCATTATCCGAGGTTGAAAATTTAATAAAAGCAGTTAACATCAACAGTTCGCCAAGAATAAAACTTTCACCCACCTTCAGGGTTATTAAACACGTGTATAATAATTTAGGCAGCAAAGTCATTTACTAAAGCGGACATTCTGTTTATTCAAATGACTACAAGAGTTTAGAACTAATTTTCTTGTGTAGTCAGCTTCTCCCGAGCATAAGAGCAACCACAAACCCTTAGACATAAAATATGTAGCAACATTTTGTGGTTATTTTCATTTCTATTAATTTTTTTGTTTTTTTCCTGTAAAAAATAGGCACAAGCAAGTCAGGCAATTCTGAGATATATGTCATCTGCCTTAGTTTTGCTGGAAGAGAAGAAATACCCAGTGAAGTTTTGGAAAAATTGAGGGAAGAATATGGCCCAGAATGTCCATCAAAGAGCCTGTTCTCACTGTCATCGATTTCTGCTGTGTTTTTGAAGAGATTAATAGCTTGTGAAAAGTACTTTACAGGGCTGCAAATGGAAGCTATTGACCAGCACATTCAACAATTTCACTTCATGAGTAGTGCACAAAGGAAAGCCAATTATCAACTTCGCCAGCTTGTTGTGAAGAAGTTCATTGAAAGATTTCCTGTGCAGCAAATCAAAAGAGAGGATCGCATAGTGCCTGGTACTATCTTAGATGGCACACAACTGAGTGTTGTTAGAGGGCCCACAAATGATGTCTGTTTGGATGACAGCTTTAATGGCCGACATCAGAGGGGAAGTTACAATCAAAGACAAATGAACCTTCACCAGAATTGGATTGAGAAAATCCATGAGGATGACATGCTTAAACTTGATTCTTCTCAGTGTTTAAGTTTCCAGGGTATGTCAGTTACAGGGAAGAAATATTTATTTTGAAATTAATGGAGGGGACATAGTTTTTGACGGCTTAACCCATACACACCATAGACTAGTATTCCCTCAATTACCGGTACGCAAAATCATCTAGTGTTCACTCTGACAGACTGAAATCTGTTAAGTCTGTGCCACACCGGGGGGTCAATGGCTTACATGTAAGTGAAATCAGCAAATTAAACAACTCATCTTACAAGTGTTTGATTCATTCCAGCACATTGTTCTGGTTAACAGTTTCTTTTAAAGTCAGTGAGGACATTTGGCAGGTATTAGGCAACTGTTTTTTGCAGGCTGAACTTAAAGAAATGCTTTACCTTTTCAGGTCTTGCAAGCTCAGCAAATGGAATTTTACTTATTCCACTTTACCACAATGAAGTTGCTTGGCTTTCAAATGTGACAGTACCTGAAGATCCTACATTTATGAAATTCTGGCAACTCCAGACTGCAGCTCGATTAGACAGTGTTTTAAATTCCCGCTTCTGCACACCTTTGTACATTAGCAAGATTATAGAGGCACGGCAACAGGCAACAATCTTAAAGAAAGAGAATTCTGATAAGCTTGAGGCAATTTTGGACAAAGTAAGTCCATCAAGAATTGTTCACATGTCCAAAGGTGGAGAAGGAAAGCTGAGAAATCTAGACAGCCTTGTTTACTTCACAGACATGGCTATGGATGATAGCATTGGACTTTTACTGAACCTGACTTGTGATCTTGATTACCTGCCTCAGTATTTGCAAGAACGCGGTGTGGATTTCAGGTCTATTCATGTAGCTGTTGTTAGGGAAAGTGAGGGAACTTTGGTCACTGTCAATCAGGAGACTGTATGTAAGCTTGGAGACCTTTGTCAGAATGTAAAAAGGCTTTGTTGCATTAGTGATTTGCAAAGAGTCAATCTTGTGTTTGCTGATGCAGACAAAGGTGATGAGTTGAGCTCAGAAAAGGACATATTGTTGCTTAGTGTCACCGCTCTCGAGTTCTTGAACACTGGAGGAATGTTTGTCTGCCATATTTGCGAGACGCTGACAAGATTCACTGTGGGTATCCTGTATATTTTACACCAAATGTTTGATGAAATAACCATTGTCAAACCAGTTTTATCTGAACTGTTCAGCCCACAGAGATTCTTGGTATGTAAGGGATTCAAAGATTTTAGGGACTGTCACAGATCTTACCTCTTGGATATTCTTGATCAGTTTACAATGGTTCATTGTCAGAACCTTCATATGGATGTTATAGAAATCATACCAATTAATCTTCTACAAAGTGAGCAATTTTACTATTTTGTTAAAAGGATAAATGAACAGCTCGCCCACTTAGAACTTCAGAGCATTTTCCAGCTAGAGAATATCTTTCTTAACCCTGAACTAATGCCATCCACTGAAGAGATCACCAACTTACGAGACAAGGTTGTGGCTTATATAAAGTAAATACTTCATAAAATTATACATGTACACTAATGTTTTGTGGACAAGCAATAGATGCCTTTTTTCACTGGTGTAAAAATATCTGGCTTCATGAGGAATAAGCAACGTTGGAGAAGCAGATTTTTTTTTTCCTGTAGCAAGTCTGCAAAAAAGAATTAAGTTTTTGCAATTTTGTTAATCCTTTGACTCCCAAATTGGCCTGAACTGGCCAGACTTGCGGAACCCCCGGGAGTCAATGGGCTCAATTAAGTGTTTATTATGAAAGAAAGTATTTAGCTTTAGGAAATCCAATACTTGCATATGAACTAGAAAATACATGTACCCCATACTACAAAGACCTGTGTAAAGAAAACTACCAGTATTTAGGTTTTTAAATCAGTGAACCTGCAGTAAAGTTAAGGAAGTCGTGACACTTAGTTAATGTGACCTGTCGGACGAAAAGTTGGTAAGTAGATCAGATAAGGAAAGGAACTTTATTTAAGTGTCTAGTCGTTCTAGCGCTGAAGCACTAATTGGGGACACTGTAAATTGAAATTAACAATTAAGACAAATCAAGTCAAATGTTGGTTTTTGAGGAGAGGGGAAACCGGAGTACCCGGAGAAAACCTCTCGGTGCAGAGTAGAGAACCAACAAACTCAACCCACATATGACGCTGAGTCTGGGAATATGAATCGTAAGTATTGTTGCTTAATCAAATGTGCAAATATGCTGTTTACGTGTTGCATACACAGCCAACGTATTACGTCTTTGGAATGGAACTAGTTCCTACTTGTACTAGGATTTCATGTAGGATTCTAAACGCTGGCCTAGTTCCTCAGGATTTTTGTATGTATTGATAAGTAAGGCGTTATGCTGGTGTATGAATTACCGTAGGATGTTTACTAGGACGGAACATTGTATACATTGTACTCCCTCACATACAGCATTTAATCATATTTAGCTAGCTACCGTAATGTATGTCAGCACTTTGATTTAGCTATTAAAAGAGAATGTTATCAACTTAGTCTTGTGTGTGTTCAAGTCTAGCCTATTTGACTCTGAGAGAGCCGGTAACCCTCTGAGGACCGACCAAGTCTAACTACAGCAAGCAGCATCAACACTTATCTTAATTTGGCCAAACAAAATATTAACTTTGTTTTTTTATAAAAAAATAGTCAAACTTCCCTTGGTTCATTCAAGATTTTGTTGTATTTCTAAACTGCAAAAAGGGTCATTTATGTCACACACCATTTCACAATGTGCTTGATTTCATTTTCAATAGTGGCAATCAAATCCACAGTGAAGGAAAAGATGAAGACTTGTGTGAATTAATGAGTATTTCCCACATTTGATCAAAAAAATTCTCAGAAAACTAAACGTTTTATTTAAATGCTATGTGCATACGTAAGAGTTCCTCTTGAAAATAAGGAAGTTGTCTTAACACCATAAAGAAGACAATGGTTGGGTGCAATTTATTCCTTAATTAGACACTAACAACAACGACGACAAAACTAAACTGTTGCTTTAATATAAGAAATATTATAAGCATCCTGCATTTGTTTATTTATTTGCTATACTCATGACTGTGACAAACAATGTGATGTAACGTTTTGATATCAATGTCAGCAGACAGCAGCAAGATTAATACCGCTGTTTAACAAGAACATTATTAACATTTGTATATAGTATCATCTAGATATATGTCAAGTTTATAATTTTGCAAAGTACCAAGACTGATTAATTATTGAAAACAAATTGTGATAGCACAAGGCTATATTTTGAAATGGTGATGTCACTGACATTGTTGACAAAATAAAATCATGTACACTGTATTCTTGGGTTGCACGTCACGCAAGTGAAAACATAAATTGCTTACCATTTACATGTAAGAAGTTGAGTCAAGAAATGGAAATGTTATAGAAGAGGAATAAATAAACAACGGGTCCAAATCTCAGGGCTGTGCGATACTTCATACTTAAGTTATTTAGCAAAATATATTACTCAAATTTGTAGAGTTTAGCATGGCATACATGTCCAATACTCCTACATAATGAGATTCCTGGTACGTCACAATAGACATCACAAAGTGTCACAAAGTGTCCCGTCTTTAAGTCTCGCAAAACTGTTACTATTTTTTTAAGGATTAAGGTTGGGCGACACTTTGTGATGTCTATTGTGAAGTGCCATGAATCTCATTATGTCGGAGTATTGGACAACCCTCTAGTATGGAGGTGCCATGTTGGTGTACTGCTGAAGTACACCAACATGGCGGCCGGAAACCTGTAGAAACATCTGGAATTTAGTTTGGCTGTCTTAGACACTTTCTGCTGTATAATGAGCTAGCAAACATTCGTACAGACACGTCTCCTAGTATATTGGCTGTTTAGGCCACAAAAACACGAGGGGAATTGATGTTTTTACACAACTGGCATGTTTTTCGAAAGCCATCAACATGTCACGCACTCTATTTTCGAAACGATGCACGGTACCAAGCTGAAAACATACAAACAGATATATTTTTAAAACCTCTTGTAGCTGATCGAGATAAAAACTCAAAAGGCTCTTTAGTTTTGTATTTTTTTGTGACATCACATGCAAACCAAGAATACCCTGTCATGAATGACAGTTGCTGATAACCATGGAAAACATAATATTAAAGAAGACTGCATTCTTTAGAACACAATTCATGTTAATGGTAAATACTGAACGTTTTTCTTTCAAAACCAAATGGAACCAACAACTCATACAAAATTGCATGGACTGCATTTTGCCTCCACAAATCAAACAATGAATGTTAACACTGCTCAACTAGATATAATTGACCAGTTAAAGTTTTCCGATACTGTTGGTTAAAGAAACACTTCTACACTGTAACTTTGGAGTCGTCAAAGCTGATACCAAAACTTATAGTTAGTTCATTCACTCTTTTATTAGTTGGTGTAATCCAACTTACTCAACTGAGATCCCAGCATACTTGTAAGCATTGATTTTCAAGCTTCTTTTCAACATTATGTTACTGGTCGTACTTCAATGGCCTTGGTATCTAACTCCTTGTGTACTCTGGCTTTACAAGCTTTGTAAAGAACTTCATTACCTTTTAGCTCTTCATCTCTGGCAGGTATGGCTGATTCTATCTGCCACTTGTTTTCACCAGAATCGTACATTTCCACTGATAGTTATTTTGATTTACATGAGCTCTTTGAGCCACCAACAACATACAAAGCTCCTTTAAAGTACACCATGCTTGCAGAGTGCCTTGGTACATTGAGACTGGGTAGTATTTGCCATTCATTAGTTGAAGGGTTGTAAACCTCACATGTGCGCAGAACTGTACGTATACGCCCATTCTCTTGCATTCCACCAGCTACATAGATCTTCCCATTCATGGCTGCTCCAATAGCATTATGTCTGGCCTTGATCCTGAGTGCAAGCTCTTTCCAAACACCTAAATCCGGTTTAATTTTCTCCACTTTGGTTGTTGCAGTAATATTTTTTGTATTATTATGAGTGCCACCAATTAAGTAAATATAATGAGCATCAGCCTAACCACAGGCTCCCCAGCGGTTCACAGCACAATCGGTATAAATGTCCCAACTATTCTCTTCAAGGTTGTATGTGTAAATGGTGTTCTCAGGGGCCGTTTCAGTGTTGGTTAAGGCATACAAGCCGCTATGACCATTCAGTACAAACAAACTCGAAAACTCTTCTTCATAATGGAACTGGTGCATCTGAATTGCTCCCCAGGAGTTGGTGGTTGGCATGTAGTATTCTGCTACCTGTGGCTGGTTGCTCTCAGCTCCCTGCTTGCTAAATATGTAAACCCTATCTCTGTACTGGATTATGGAATGGTCCCTATGTTCCAAGGAAGTGTCCATCAACTCACGCCACTTGTTTTCACTTGGGTAGTAACATAGCACTTTCCGCCCACCACAAACAAAAATCACATCTTCATTCCTCTCCAGACATTTTCTTGCTGGTTTGGTATAACTCTCTCCATTGCCATTTAAAATCAGCTTTAAATATTCCAACACAAAACTGACACAATCCAGGTTAGTTTTTACCAATTCTTCACTAAGCAATTCATTTAACAAAAATTCATGTGAAATGGATGTCAGGCGGACGTGATGCAAAAGTTCAGGAAAGCTCTCTTCTCTTTCACTCCTTTTATGCCACACCCACTTCAGGATGCCCTTAAAAATTTCATCTTCTGCCACAACAATGACGTCATCACTGGACACCCAGCTAAGCATTTGCTTGACGTCAAGACCCAGAAAATCAGTTGTTCCCATAACTTCACTGAAATTTGCATTGATCATCTTGCATGATTCTTCCATAAGCCCAAAGGACTGGTACTTTTCAGCAAAATAATAATTGAAAACACAGTTCTCTGGTGTCAGATTCATCTTCAAGTATTCACCAGCAAGTGTTTTTAAACCTGGCAAAAGAAGATAATCTGCGGTTGCAATCATATCGTGACTGTTTTCCTCGGTCAGTGAGACATTTCCCCTGTAAACATATGCAATAACTTCTTCAATCACAGCTGCCGTTGCCTCTTCCAGTTCGATTTTGATCAAATGTTCTTTGCTCTCTTTCATCTCGCTCTCAAGGAGTGACAAGAAGAACAGATTTGCTGCAGCTAGCACAAGTTTGTGAGCTTTAAACTCCCGGCCTTTTACCACAACTGTCACATCACAGAAACGTTCATTTCTTCTCAGGGCATCGATACGTTCTATGAGTTCTTCACAGTGCTGTTTGGGATCTGACGACATGGTGTGCGAAACAGTTGCCATGATTGCATCCAAGGTCCAGGCGGAAGTTACAAGACTTCAGACAATACTGCCCGTATGGGGAGTACAAGGGAGATAAGTTCGGGGTGTTTCTCATTTCATTTGCTTGAATTTTATCATTTCATCAATCATAAAATGTGTTTAAAGATCCATGTGTTTGTCTTATTTGCACTCTCAGCAAATTTAAGACGATAGTTCTGATCTTTTGCGGTGTTTCTTTTTCTCCATACCGCTCCCTCAAAGTTGGGCTTTTACATTGGCATCCTCGTTCCCAGGGTCGTCTCGGCGATAATTCCCACAAAAACAATCGGTAGTCATGAGATTGGTTGTGGCGGCTGTATGAGAAGGAGGCAAATCCTGCTCAAATTTTCTGCTCAACTATCGCAACACTGTCACAAAAGGGAGAGGACAAAACGCGGAGCCCTACTCCATGTAGTACCCTAAAAATACTATTTCAAATGAGTACTGTTGATCAATCTGTAAGCAGCATCTCAAATAGTGCTTACTTAAGCCTCAACACCCATTTTAAACAGAATTGTTCAACAGTATTTACCGGTAAGTCTAAGCACCCATTTTAAAAAGGTTAGCTTACAGGAAGTAATCGGCCATCACAACAATAATCACACATGGATCAACAGTATGCATTCGAAATAGTATTTTTAGGGTACTCCATCTGGGTAGTCCATAGGGTACTCCATGGAGTAGGGCTCTGCGTTTTGTCCTCTCCCGTCACAAAAGCAGACGTGAAGGCCAAGAGTTTAAAGCTCACAAACTTGTGCTAGCTACAGCAAGCCCATTCTTCTTGTCGCTTTTTGAAACGAACATGAGAGAGAGAGGAACGGAAATTTGGTCAAAATCGAACTTGAAGACACAACTGCCTCCCTTATGGAAGACGAGACGTACTGAAGTACATTTACACAGGGAGTGTTTCAGTCACCGAGGAGACGGCCCATAATTTGTTCGCAACCGCGTATTATCTTCTATTACCAGGCTTCAAAACAATTGGCTTGTGATTTTGTCACGAGCAATGTGACATTAAATTTTGTCTAATTATTGTTTAAGGAAAGGTCCTAGCAACCAAATGTAAATCTAGGACTTAAATTAACAATACTGCCTCACCACCTATTTCAAAGGAGAACAAGCATTAGCCTGTGTAACTGGCAATATTGTTGGCACAACAGGCATAAATCGTGTGGAGAATGCGGAGGGGTGATATTTCTCAGCACCCCTCCCCATTCCCTACGCAGCTTTGCTGTAGGTTAATTTGCCTCTCACAAACAATACTGCCTGCAGCTACCCAGACTAAACATGCATATATCCAAGTTGTTTTGTCCACAAGAATTTGTTAGTGTCAAACCTTTATGGGACACTTTGAGGTCCAAAAGAATGCAACTGATACACCTCTGTGCATAAACAATCAAGTCTACATTAATTTTCCATTGTTAAGGACAACACTTACTGATTTAAATTCAACAAACAGGAGGAACTGCACATTTTACAGGTGTTGTGACAACGAAATTTGTTTTAGTTAAAGTGTATAAATTATTATGGTGTGGTTTAATTCTGGTTTCAAAAATGTACAACCACACTTTATACTTTTGTTTGGCATTGTATCACAGGAGTTTAACTCTTTAATATTATCTGAGACAAAAGAATAAAAATTGAATCAAAATAATTATTATACTTGTGCTGTTGCCCTGCTTGTTTGAAAGAAAACCTTAACAATGAACAAAAATAACAGCTACCAGAATGTAGTATTTATAATTCATCATTAATGGAACCACTTTGTCGCTCTTATTAATTCCACAAGTGCACTACAGTGTAATCTATAAAATTACTCCTTGCTCTGCAGCATTGTCAGTGTTTGGGCTGGTGTTAAAGCTTTCTGTTAGATTTCTTGTCTTTAAAGACACCTTGGGGGAGAGAATTTCACCTCAAAAGCATCCTCACAAAGCACCATTTCTAACCATGTCTTGCAAAACTTTCCGTGCAAAATCACATGTATGGCCAGTGAAAATATTAAATTTCTTATTTTTGCAGTTGTTATTTGCAAATCTGTCACTACAATTACCAATTTCCATGCTGTCTTGACTTGTCATGGCAGGTTTCTCATTTGATGTGTTTATTCCCCCTTGCTGACAGATACCTGAAGGATCCCTTTGATAACACGAAGCTACTGCAAATAGTTCATCATCACTGGTCTCAACTTCACATTCAAAATCATTCACGTCAAACTGGCTTTCTAAAGCATAGTGTTGCTTGCCTTCCACATTAGCCTCCTGTGCCATTTTGACATCTTGGTTATCATTCACTTGTATTCTCTTTCTGAAATTATCTCTTTGGATGGAGGGAGAAACAACTTCGTGTCTTTCATTTTCTTTTCCCTCCACCTTTCCAACATCATTGTCTTTGTTGTTCTCCCTTCCTTTTTTCCACGTACAACTATCTTCCTCTATTAAAGTAACGTTCCTGTCTTTACCACTGGTTTCACCTAAATCTGCCATGTTGACATCATTATCATTGGCCATCAAATCACTCGCCTGTTTATCAAAATGAGATACAATTGAACTCATTCCATTGTTAGTCTCTGTGGCAGTACTGCATCCATTACTACACACCTTGACTTTCTCATCCATCACACTGCTGCCGTGTTTGATGAGGAAATAAACTGGTTTTACATCTTCACTTGATTTGTCACCAGTGGCAGCATCTTTGTAATCTCCATCATCTTTAACATCATCCACCACTCTTTTCTTTCCTGTATTATCATCGTGCTTGGAAGGAGTGGCAACCTTATGTTCTTCTTTGTCAAAACAATCATCATCATACTCTCTTGCTTTCTTCCCTGAACCATCACTTTTCAAAACAGCAAATTTACTACCCTCTGCACTTGTCATCTCATCTACCATTTCAGTATGTTTATCACCTCCTCCAACCTCTTCCTTTTTGACATCACCAGCTGGTTTGATAGTAAAAAATCCAAGTGCACTCTCTGTATGGTTGGTGTCCTCTGTCATAACTTTCTCGTTTTTGCATTCATTCACTTTCTCATTTATCAGAACATCCTGTTTGACGAAGAAATTGAATGGTCTTACTTTGTCACTTAGCTTCTCACCAGGAATGAGGACATCTTTGTAACCTCCGTCCTCCTCTGACTTGACTTTCTGTGCAGACTCACATTCATTTTTAACAGAAAAAGACATGACTGCCTTTCTTTCCTGAATCCTAACCTTCTCTAGTCCCACACCACGATCACTGTCCACCGGTAGTTTATCCTTCAACTCTCCATTGACTAAACCACCACACTCCTGTTCCACACAAAGGTCCTGACTGGGAAAAAACACAACACCGCATGCTTTTTTAATCTTGGCAATTTTCCTTGTGCCAGTTTTAGTTCCTGCTTTCACCCTTTTCTTGACATCTTGCCTCATCTCTGGTGACATGAAGCATTCTACAGAGTAGGGTATACTGAACCCTTGTGATGAAGAAGAATCCATTAGTGGTTGGAAAATATTCATGTTTACTCTACTGTTGAAGGTTTCATCTGCTGAAAGTCTGTGTTTGTGAACTATTGGTATGACCTTACGTGGTCTGATACCCTTCACAAATGTCTTCAGTTCTTCAAATGAAGAATGATCAGAGTATGGAACAACAAACACATTTGGCACATTCTCATATGGATTATAAACTTCTCCGACAAAAAGGCAAGTTGGCAAAATTGCAATAGTTGGCTCTGTTATGTTCCAAAGATGCATGTTTCCCTTGTTAACTTCCTGAAAATTGACAACACGGATTCTTGTCCTGTCCACATCACAAGTAAACACATGTGGCATTCCAAGAAGTTCCAAAGTCTCTTTTCTTGAGGGCTCCACTCCAATCCAACATTTACAAGAAATTGCAATGGAATGCAACAGGGCTTCTTTTCCTAAGGAATGAAGACCAATGACAATTTTGTGCTGGGGATGATTTCGAATGATCTCCATTATAGCAATTGTAGCACAAGACCGCGTTGGAAAAAAACACTTTGGGTGGCAATATGTGTTATCAAGGTACAAAATGTCGAACTGCTTTCCCTTAATAGCAGAGTGTGTCAAGAGATGTTCACAGAAACGGAAGTCCCCGGTATAGAGGATTGTTCCAAAGTACCCCTGGAAAATAAACATCACGGATCCAGGGCAGTGGTTTGCATCTAGGAGTGTCACAGTCATTGTTTCTTTCCCAACTTCATCTAAATTTATTGTCACGGGATCATTGAGCGGCAGTCCAACAACCAGTTCACTTTTGACACGAAGTTTCGCTATTGCAAGCTTCCTTGTCACTTCTGAACAATAAATAGTGTATGAACTCCACGAAGATGTGAGGCCGGCTGTATGATCGGCGTGCATGTGAGAAAGAAAGAAAATCCTCGAGTGAGGACATCGCCTCACTCTCCAAAAGTCAACAGCGATTGGGGTATTTGGAATTACAGCACCGTTCATCGTAGCTTTGCTCCAATTGGATTCAATCCAACCAAATGCGAAAGAACATCACAGAAGTATTAAATGCATTGATACATGTACATGTGCCTCGTTTCATTAGATAACATCGAGTGAATCTCAGAGGCTCCGCATTTCGTTGGCGCTGGGAACGAATTCTTCAACACCACAGGAATCCCAAGCCGGATTGCAAAAGGTGAATTGTTTTTATATGGGGTCACACAACTCTTTTACAAATTATCCTCATGGCCTTTTTTTTCTCTTTTATTACTATTTTTTTTTTGTAAATATGCCATTAAATTGCAATAAAAACAAAAAGAGCATTGAAAATAAGGTGGAAACAGGATCTGGCAAATAATAATTTTAAAAGATTAAAGATTAGACAGAGATGCAAAGTGATATACCTGTACCGTTGTTCAGTGTTCCAAGTAAAATTCTAAAATCAGAAGTAAATGGATCCTTGGGTGCTTTCCATTAAGCCAAAATTTCCGCAAATTTCGGGCTGAAGTCAAAAGGTCCGTTCCGGTTCGGTCCGACAGGAATATTTGGGACCACCTCTGGTCCTCTTTGACCGGTCTGTCCAGACCGACCGAAACATGCCATTCCATCTACAAAAACTATCCTTTCCAGTCCCACTTTACTGTGATGTAACCGAAATTTCGGTCGAAACGTAAATGGAACGCTTCGGTTCGGTTGGAAATTGACTTTTGATGAAAAATGTCGTTCCGTTTTTCGTTGGTTAGTTCCGCTGGTCTCCGACCTGATGTCAGGCATAATGGAAGGCACCCTTTGTTTCACCGCTTTTTGGAGGAACGTGGGTTAAGAGATATCAATGGGCTTAATCGCTTTGGCCACTTGACCGGAGTGAGGTCTTTCATTCTCCTTGGGGAAAAGCTGTTGATTCGGGTTTGGCTGTAGCTGTTGTTTTGTCTTTCCGAAAGGCTTTCAACTGTGTCCTTCATCAAGACGTATTGGCAAAATTACCTCAGAATTTTGGAGTTCAGCATCAAGCGTTATTTTGGATTGAAAATTATATTTAACTGAGAGAAGGTAGTTCACTGCCGTCGCAATTGAACTGCTTCGGATCCCCTCTCCACTCTCTTTTCCCCAACGACCTACTTTAAAGTGTGAAATCAGGCTCAGCTTAGAGGCTGATGACACTGCGATCGACTGCATCGAATAAAAACGACAAGTGAAGCTGCTACTCTCCTATCTCATAAACCGCCCAAAACCAAACTCAGAAAAAAAGACCGAGGATGAGATAGATTAGCAAAAGCTCTGTTATAGGGCAACTGGCCTGAATCCGTATGGGTACTTGTTAATATATCTCGCGTCTTATGTAGGACCATTGATGGGTGGGGCGCATGTACTCACACTTCAACAACTTGAATTGATTTGAAACCTTAATGTTCAGTTCTACGTTAAAACAAATTTGGACAATCGGATTTTATTAATGTACTTTATAGGTGGGAAAAGAGGATTTTAGAATATGATTTAAGAGTTGGTAAAATCTTGATATTAAAATTTACGTTAATTAGTTTGCAGTACATGACCCCACTAGCTGCATAGGTTCAATGATGGTTGTCTGTCGGTCGCGGGTCAAGCTCAACCCTTTCTGCAAGTGACTTCGACCCCAATGACGTCTGAATATTAAGTTACAAACCGTGATAATTGCATACCACAAACAATAACGTGCCTCTGTTTGGTCTTCAAAGGACTTTTAATGACATTTAAAAACTGAGACCTACGTATTGTTTACGTACAACCTTCATAGAATAAAGTGAACTGAAAAATTGGACTTAAGGCGCCTCTTTCACTCGAAGTTTAATTTTCCATACTCTCCGATATGCCATGTAGACTCTGGAGAGACTAAGCTTAGCTTTTATGGTCAAAGGCAATTGACAGTCCTCTGATTAACATAACACCATAACCCCCTCATGTTCAAGACTATTTCTACATTTTAGAACTCGTTCGAAATTTCTGAAGAAAAATAAGTTTCTTCAGCTTCACCACCAGCCTCCCACGCAGACTCTCTTAGGAATTCGTCACGCGTTCCTCTCCCTCTCGTAGGAGAGGAACGCGTGACGAGAGTCTGCGTGGGCGGGAGGCTACTTCACCAAGGCCAATAACACCTTTAGGCTTTAGCCGGGGAGTTTGCGGATTCCCGTCAACACCAAGCTCAATGATCTTTCGTAGTAAAAAAAAAATCGCACATCTGGCGTGAAAGGAATGACAATAAATAACTGTGGACGCAAGTAAATATTAAAACAAATAAGAACTCTAAGAATCTGTTGGCCTGGGTTAATTTGCTTCCTTGGTGCGTAAGGCCGAGAGGAGAATGGGGAGGGGAGCTCCACAAGAAACTAACCATAAATATACATAAATTTTCCATGTCACATCTGCGATAAGCGAGTTCGTGCTTTTGTATTGGGAAATTAAGTCAGGCAGTTTTCTTTGCCACAAAACAGATTAAATATCAGAACTTAAATATTATATTTGCGAAAGCTAAACTGTGACCATTTTAAGATTGGAGATCTTGAACTGTACTTACTCGCTTAATTAACTTGAGGCAAGTTGGCAAAGGAACTGTTTTCACGGAATTTTCGGTCGTCACTCGCTAAGCCACCTGAAAAATCGCTCGTGAAAACACGGCCATAGCCTCTTACACAAAGCTAAAATCAATTGCAAACCAGACACTAAAACACACTAGGAATTCAAAGAGATCTACACGATTTTCTACCTGTCATTAAAATCTTCCTCGCCAGCGAATTATGCCTGATAATACTGGTACCAACCACTTTAAATAGACTCGCAGAGGTTGTCTTTACACTAACATATACAACTATTTTTTTTTTTTAAATTTGAAAAACAGCCAACTGCAGCAAGCAGCTGATTGAAGTTTGCAACTGTATTCTGAAGATCGCTTAACGCCAGCGCGCCACGAAGATTAATTTATTACATCAACGGCACAAGAAGCTTATGACTGCTTCTTGACCACACACTCTTGCTAACCTATTGGAAATAAATTATTTCTGAAGGAAATCACTCTCGGTAAAAAAGTTCCATTTCATAAAATCACTATCATACAAAACTAGATATCTTTTTCATTAAAATCAGTATATATTTCTTCACGACCCAGAAATTTTTTTGTATAATTGCGTTCATTAAAATGATTTTCCCGTTGCAAAAACGGTTCCATAATGCAATTCAACCTCCAAGTGTTTTTCAACCTCCAAGTGGCTAAGGGATTGAAATATGCCCTAGGAGAAGGACTTTCATATTGAAATGGATGTTGTCCCTTTGCCGATCTACGGCAGAAAGGGACTTGATGAATTCATAAGCCCCTAGACAAACAAACTATTTTAAAATCGGAAGTCTTATTACTGATAAAAATTCCTAATTGGAAACTATTCAGGCAATGAAAGCAACGATATTTTCTTAAAGTTTAAACTCTATCTGAAAAATTCCAAATTCAAGTGTAACCTCAATATCATAAATTGCTAGTGTAAATTTTCCCATTTCAATTTCCCATTATTTGTATTCAGTAAGCCCCATTTACAGGCAACGTATTATGAAGCGAATTATGAACGAATTATGAAGCGCACACCCTAATTTTTCGTGCCGCTTGCCTTGGTTGTTCGGTGTACTTGCTTCAATTCATCAAACGAAACGGCAAATTGGGTCTTCTTTGTCGGCTTGGGAGGTTTTCTAAACGAAAAAAATGAGGTGTTAAAAGAACAAAAGTAACAAGTAATAAGACAATGCTTCTTCGATCAAACAATCACTTCCCTTTTTTCTTCATATCAGTTTCGAAAATGTGTTTGCTCATCAAGAAGCCGGCGAAATTTGAAGCCTTCCTTTCAGGCAAACAGTCCGCCATCACTACCTTTAACTTTTGAGAAAGCTGAATCAGACGTTAAATGACGTCGAACACTCAATCGCCTTAGTGCATAATGTGTGTAAACGACAGATTTAGCAAGCAGCACTAGAGTTTCGG
>NC_090884.1:40980649-40990649 GCF_036669925.1 Montipora capricornis
ACAAATTGCGAATACTTTTTCAAGGTCACACGAAAGTCGCTCTAATGTTAAGTTGCATAGACCGTAAATTTCCATGATTATCAGGTATACTAGGGGAGGAATAAACAGCAGGGTACACAAAAAGATCAAATAACAATTCACCAGGCGATTTCCTGACAGGCTGGGAAGAGCCACTTGATAGAGTATCCCTTGAACTTCCAACAGTGGTGTGGGGTCGATCACTATCAGTTTCTAAGGTTATCTTCAACACAAAAGAGAAAGAGAGCGTTTAAAAGGGAAGTAGATGAGTGTGCCGTGATTTCTGTGGTGCAAAATAACACCAACATTATGTTGCTGAAGGATCACTGAAAATAGACTCAGGTAAACCGAAAAGCAGGATTGATCTCTAATCGCTGACCTACACAAGCATGAGCATTCTTGTTTTTGCATCAAGTGTGCAGTTTTGGGCTTGAGTCTTTCTTTCTTGTCTTTCACAAAAAAACAATTGACTAAACCTAAAAGACATTTTCCTGGGTCTTAAAACGGAGTCATATTTATTTAACTATTTACTACTTTAAGTAAAATGTACCTATGGGAATACCGCAAGGAACAATATCCTTTCGAATATGATAGTAGGTTCTAAAATAATAGTTAACATTAAATACGAAGTTGAAAAGTATATTTGTACTACAAACAAAACTCTCAGCAAATTTTACACTAAATGGAGGATACCAACTAATATAAATCAATCGATTGGTAACCAGTAACCACTGTATCACTTTGTCAACTTTGGTCACATGTATCTGTCTTTATATAGTAACCAAAGTTATTCTCGCATTTTGATTGGTTGTTGCCTATGATTTATTAGAGGACAGACGCATGATTGACGACACCATCAACTTTATGCGAATAAAGTTTAATTCTATTTATTATATAAAACAAATATATTCCATGTTGCCGCGCGTCTGTTCAGATTAGGGAGCTTAAGCACGCGCGTTTTTGAGACGCGGACGGCAACCGGAAGAGAACATTTCGTGTGCCAGGACAGTGTTGTCTTCCAGATTTTCATACTAATCACCTCCAACGGAGAAAAGATACTTACCAATAAAAAATGTGGTTGTGTGAAGACGAGTTAAAAGGAAAAACAGCTCACTTCCGGTTGCCGTCCGCGTCTCAAAAACGCACGTGCTTAAGATCCCTAATAGATCACAGAAGACGTCAAAATGTGGTAAGAACATCAGTGACACACTCGGCTATCGCCTCGTGTGCCACATTTTGACGCAATCTGTGATCTATTACTGAACAGACGCACGGCAACATGAAATCTATTTGTTAACTTTACGTAGGTTTCATTTGTTCATTTATACAATATTACACTGTATTTTATTGTAATACACTGTAAAATTAAAAAAAAAAAAGTTAATTAATTTTGTTGTCCCCATTCATTGTCATTGTCTTTCATTTGACAAGTAACCCTAACCACATCTGGAAAAAGCGAGATCGTCAGGATTTGAGCTGTAATTTTCAAACGCACAATTATTGGTGACACGTTGAAAAGACCTTGTCTTACACTACTGACCTTGGTTTCTCTAGAGCGCGCTGTCGGTGAGCTGTCAGCCGTAGAACCTCTCAGTAAATCTGCAGTTTTGGCTCTCCTAACCACTTCGTTAAACAAACGTCACGTCAAATTACTGCTCAGGTTAGTTTTTTTAGGTGGCTGGAACCAGTTTCACTACTTCTAAGAGACCTCCTTAAGGGTTATGACTACTATACTGTATCATGTAACAGCAATGTTTTGGTACCATACGAAACACCAATTATTGCTTAAAAAAATGCGCCCACTATTTTTACCAAGTAGGTTACCATTGCAACATGAAAGCTCTCCAAAAACACCCTACATTATGTCTTTACTCGCTCACAACTCAAAAATGAACTGAGTGACTCCCATTTTTTATTGTAGAATAGCAATAAGCAATTGAGTCAATCGGCTTACGTAGCTCCAAATGGGGTCACCGAGTTCATGTTTTGGATATAAGTAAGCAAAGACGAACTATAGGGTGTTTCTAGATAGCTTTCATGTTGCCATGGTAACCTATTACGTCACAATTGTGGGCACATTTTGTTAAGCAATAATTGGTGTTTCATATGGTCCGTACCATTGCTGTTACGTGATACAGTGTTGTAATGACAACCCTTTTTATAAGAAGGTCTCTAAAAGTAGTGAAACTGGCAGTCATCTTAATTCGACGTATTTAATCTGCACGATGGTGCAGCATCAAGCCTTTGTCTCAAAATGTATACATAAAAAACTAAATTACAAATATAAATAAACTTCCATTAAAGCACACACACTCCTATACCCACATAAAGATTTCTCAGATAAATTAAAAAAAAAACCTGGATTGAAGCAAAATATACGTAATCAATCAAGATTTGAATAGAATTCTAATCCGTCTTAAAATTTAAAGCAGCTTTAATTTTCCAATTTGAGCTAAGTTGTTCCAGGAAAATCATGGTCTCTGTCCAGTCGTACTGTGCTCTAAAGGGGAATGCGCAAGAGTTTCCGCGTGTGTTTCGCTTGGAAACATCAATGCTAGTCTTTTCGGTGATAAACGTGGCCTAAGGCGCCTCGTTTTCAAGAACAAAAGAAAAAAGAAAAAAAATTTAACCTTGACCTTGCGACAAGCTAAAAATGTCAGAACCTCCCTTCAAGAAAATAATGATGTTAGTTGATTAAATAATTAGTCAATATCAAAAATACAATGATACTCTTTGTTTGTCCTTCCAAAATTTTGCATAAGCATTGTTTTTATTTTCGCTTGGGACTTGTAATGGTCCCAAGAGAAACTGGAAACAATGCTTATACCAAGTCTTGGGGGAACAAACAAAGAATATTATGGTATTTTTGATATTGGCTAATTTGGTACTATGATATGACCCACACGGTTCCGTCAACGAAATCTTATAGATTAAACATGGCGTTTACGTGAAACGGTGGGCTGCTGCTTGTCATAAAAGCATGAAAATTACGTTATTCTAACCGTCTCTCTCTTTTGAAAAGTTACTTGATACCTGCTGCTAACAAGCAAGAAATGAGCTCATATCAAACGATTTCCTACTATTTTTGGCAAAACGACAATTTGAGTCCGACGTTAGCCGTTTGCCGTAATTAGAGAGGATAAGTATGACGGTTACGGCCAACGGCCAACGGGAAACGGAAGGCTCCTACTTACATATCATAAAAGCGTGAAAATTCTCTCATTCTAACTTGTCTCGCTCCTTTGAGAAGTTGCTTGAAATCTGGAGCGAACAGGGCAGAATTGAGCTAATGTCGAGCAAGGTTCTTACATTTTTATCAAAACCCTAATTTCACTCGTTTGCCCGTAGAGCGTAAACGTCATACTTAACCTCTCTAACATCACGAGGTAACGTCTGCGGATCCGGACGGGCTGACGAGAGTCATTGCAGCCCGGGAAAAATGCCGTCTGGACCCGCTGCTACAGCTTGTTTGGAACAATTTTCTTAATTGTCGTTTTTGTCATTACTGCATAAAGTAAGTGACACCAGGGAACAAGACGAAAACGGTCTAATTATTCCGATACATTTTCGGCCAATAAGCCTTCGGAAAAAGACTACTAACTATACTCTCCGATCATGTGCATAAAAAACCGTTGACGGTCAAAAACAAAACACCCCACCATTGGCCACTTACTAACTAAGTCAACTGAGTAAAAAAGGTTTGGTAAACATACAAAACTAACCTCTTTCCTGCTTGGCGACTGGTACGGTTTTCTTTCCATACGGATACAACGGCTTCCTGGTGGGAGCTGGAAACGATTACAGTCGACATGAGTAAAAGAACTCTCTAAAACACAACATGTCAGTTTTTTTTAAGCATACGTTCATCGATGTCAAAAAATATTTTTCAGGCCTTATTCATGTTTCTGTGTTTTCGTTTTAAAAGATATTCTTTTTTTATTGCGTTTTCGCCTACATACATGCGCAAAAATCCGATCAGTGTAGAATGGTGCATTGCAGACTTTTGAAAAATAGCGGATATATTGACCCAGTCACGAAAGCAAGACTCTTGAAAGAACATCGCTTTGAAAAAGCGTTGTTTTTGTCTCAAAAGGTGAAAACGGAGAATAGACGTAAACGGTTGTAAACGGCACAGGACGTCCATTTACCAGGTTCTATGGTTTGTAGCGTTTTCGAGCGAGTGATTTAGTACAAACCGTGAACCGAAAGAGAGAAGCAATTAATTAGCTGGAAAATTTAAGGAATTGTTTCTTATAGACAACTGAAGAATTCGGGTGACTCCAACAGAGCCAATTGCTTAAATTGTCCAGATAAGTCAGAGGATCACTTCTCTTTTTCGTCGATAAACCGCACTTCAATATAAATTCATTTCGTTCATTAAGTACAAACTATACGACAACGACGGTGTGTATGAAAGCACTTTCTTGATTTTCGCTGGGCACTCTTCAGTCAAGAAAAGACTTTCGAGACACATTTCAATCATTTTTTTATCACTTCTTAACTTAGATCAATGCAGTACTACTTTCAGTTTGAAAGGATGAAAAAAACAACACAGAAATAACGCCTCGTATAATGATTTCCGCCCTTCTCCTACACGCTTGAGCCCACCACTATATAAGAATGTAACAATGAAAAGTAAAGTAATTTCAATGAAGGTTTTCTTTGGATACCCTCAGTAAAACGGCGACAAACTGCAAGGCACCACCAGCAAAGTCTGGGAAACTGATGCTACGAAGACAAGGTTCTTTTTTGCTAACTTTAACCTGATAAGGCATGACTTAATCGTGCGTCCTCGTATTTCACTTGAATTTGTAAAAATTATCAATTTCATTTTGCGTTATCATATCATTTACAGTCTTTTCAGTTATTTTCAGATTTAAGTTAGGAAGAAACAAATTGCTAAATCGTAAAACATGCGCAGAGTATCCTTGAAATCCTTTCGAACTTACTGTGTAAATGAGAAAATCAACGCCGGCAGGAATAAACTTATTTCTTGTGTCTTGTGAAATAAATATTTCGCGCATTATGCTCTTAGACATTAACGCTGTTGAAATTTATTTTAATTTTACTGTCATTTTAACATTCATTCTTAAATTATCTAATTTTGTAAACACCACCTTTAGTTTTAGTTTTACTGCTATTCTTAGATGCTGTTGTGCCTGAAGCAGCTGTCGCGGCTGTCTTTGTGGTTGATCGTGTACTTTTCTGCCGCGTTAAACCCTTTGCTGTGCACGAGGTGTCTGTTAAGAGACATTCAGGTATCTGAGTTATTGTAGAGCCGCATAGTTTTCAAATTGGCTACAGAGGATAGATAGACATACAGATAAACAGAGGTCATGAGGACACTTCACAAACGAGCTTCTCTATAGATTCGATAATATTAAATAAAACAAAGTTACAATTCACGACTCGCAGAAGTCACAGGTCCTCAAGTGATTTGGTCTCATGTTTAGGACGTTTTAGTCCAAATGTACGCCCAAAAGTTCGTTTTTCTTTCGCGTTTTCCGGGCCTAGCCGTAATTTCCCCACGTTTAAACACTCGAAAATTATTTTTAAAAGATAGACAGGGAAAGGAAAGGAAAGGAAAGGAACTTTATTTAAGTGTCTAGTAGACTTGACGCTGGAGCACTAATTGGGGACACTGTAAAGTGAAATTAACAATTAACACAACAAGTCAAATGTTGGTTTTTAAGGAGAGGGGAAACCGGTGTACCCGGAGAAAACCTCTCGGTGCAGAGTAGAGAACCAACAAACTCAACCCACATATGACGCCGAGTCGAGGAATCGAACCTGGGCCGCATTGGTGGGAGGCGAGTGCTCTCACCACTGCGCCAAGGGACTCGTTTTGGAAGTGCTTTTTAGAAAGATAAAGGTCCCACAACAGTAAATCAATTAGCAGGGCTTGTATGTGTGGCAACTTGAATTTCCCAGATAAGCTAGACAGGAAAGGTTCTAAGATTTCAGTAAGGTTTGTACCAGTGTAGCATGTCCAGTGTTACTATAAGTCGCGTAATGCTCTGTTAACAGATGGAGAGCTTTGTATGAAAAGTACTGTAAGAAATGTATTGTATACAGTGTTGAAGTGAAGTTTAGCAGTAAAGTATCCGTTTGTAACATACAATTTGTGCAACAAAAACTTGAAATTTTAACAAAGATCTTAAAACCGTCTGAAAATCCATGAAATTCTAAGAAAGTTCCGCAGTTTTCAGCTCAGAAATATAATAGTTAATTGCTTTACTTGGGATAAACAGCATAATACAGCAAGATGGTGGTTGCAGATTAGTTAAGATTTAAGATGGCTGGTCAGTGGTGTGTAGCTGTTATGTAATATTATAATCAAAGACACATCTTGCAAAGGAAAATATAGTTACCGAAACTGCCATTAAAATGAAGTTTAAAATTCGATTTTACATTTCTTTCCATTAGATACCTTTTATCTCAATTCTAATGTATCTTGTATAAGGCAGATAATAGCCTTTGGATTCGAAAATTTATTAGGATTAATTTTTCAGGATTAATTCATTACTTTATCATTGAAGAATTAATAATTACCTTTGATTTGATGAATTAATGCATGATTGGATTGGATGTATGACAGTTTATTTCAAGTCAAGATGTTTGCACGAAAACAAAACTAGTTTCACCGATTCCCTTTTAAACAGACACGAGGTAAATCGTGGCAACATTTAATTTTTAACAACTGATGTTTCTCGCATTGGGCAGGTCAAATGACTACATCAATACATACATACATGTACTTAATTGACGACTCCCCACAGAGGCTTCTCATGGCCAATGAAACGAAAGGAACACAATACCACCTTTTATGAGAACCCAACTAACCGAATTTGCAGCCCATAAGTTGACCCAGGGACTACCAGGATCCAGCCTGCGAACACATGCAGCCGCCTCTCATCGCTGCCGGCCGCTAGAGGCGTTTCGCGAGAAAGAGCTCTCTCTCGCAAAACGCTCCCTAGTGGCAGGGAGCCATGAGTAGCAGCTGTATTGGCAGGCCAACCAGGATTAAACTCAACGAGTCTTGGACCCACTACCTCCGAACTCAAGACAAGAACCTGCAAGCACATAATTCTCTAATATCTTACTGTATACTTCTCTCGCTGTTCTTTTTTTGGTGGGGACACTTTCACATCTTCCTTCACTACACCAAGCACTAACCTATAATGTGGCAATACCAATTTTAGAACCAACAGGCTTTATGAAAGTTCTGAGTTCAATACAACGTTCATAAATATGCAGGCACTTAAGTTTGACTTTCAACCAAGGGTTTTGCTTCTTACTGCCACCTGACTTGTTTTTACAGTGACAGTTGGTTTGACCATTACAAACAGAAACCGCCAAGTTCTCCTACAAGTTAATGGAAGGCACGATAGGCCATTTCCCAGTTTATATCTGCTTCCTCTTGAAAGTGAGTCTAAGTGCGAAGTTTTTGTGATGGTGATTAGTTCTACTTACACATGAATGAAAGCTAATTTTCAGAAAAAAAAACTTCGCACTTAGACTCGCTTTGACGAGGAGGCAGAAATGAACTCGGAAATGGAACGTTACATTCAAAGATCCAGAAATCAGTGCTTTCCTTGTGTAAATCACTCTGTTCTAAGGCTATTATCTTGCATTTAACATTCGAAAAGCACTTTGGATTGTACTACAACTAGGTCACCAACATCCTCTTTATCACAAAAAGACCAGCAAATTGAGCACATCACTGTAAGATGACATTCATTTATTGACCTCCCCTCACTTGGCCACTTGGTCACACATGTAACCCAGTAAATCCAGATACAACAGAGAATTATTAATGTTACCCTCATGAGCGGACCATTCAATAATTTAGATTAACAACACTGATAATACTTTATTGACCTGCTACAATATATCACAGATTCCTTTCTAAGAACATACTGTTCATGATCACCTTTGTGAAATTATCCCCAAAGAGATCTCATTCTAATTTTATGTATAATTATTATACATAGATGTAGATTTCCTGCTTGTTGTCATTTAATTTTCCTCTTTTTCCCAGTTTACAATAATGCATCCCAAAGAATAACACTGTTCAAGGGATAAACAACCAAAAAATTGCAGCAAAGAATAAAATTGAACTGCCAGTAATAAAACTGATATTTATTAATAAACTGTATCAGCATCTGGATTATCATCTCATCCATTTCAAGCTCATGCTGCAAACTCTTAACTAGACCTTATGACTCTGTGAATAAACTCACTGTAATTGTATACTCCGTATTGGGTTTAAGAGCTTTTGCAGTGCATGACTTCTCGACTCCACTGTACACCGCCTACATTGTAACAAAGAACAAACATCAAATTAGTTGTGTTTCAAATACTTACTCTTTAGAAGTGTAAAATTTGTACTTCAATCCTGGGATAGTTATTAGTACCAAACAATGATGAAAAGCGCAGAGAAAGTTAATTGTAGATGCTGATTGGTAGGTTATGTCACACATCAATTGATTTCGTTTGATTGATGCATGCTTGAAGATGTGATTCTGCAGAATTATGATAATCGCAGCAACCATAGTTAATGGAGCAACAGATCTTTAAAGACCCACTAAAGAGAGAAAAATTCAAAATCTCTGAAGAATCTTTGAAATCTTTGTAGCAACTATATTTCACAACGATCTTTCAAAAAGATTCTTGAGAGGGGAGTCAGGGTGGTTTAGTGGTAATCATCCGTGCCTCCCACCTCTGTGACCCAGGTTCAACTCTGGCCTTGGATCGTATGTGGGCTGAGTTTAAGTCGATCTCAATCTGACTCTGAGGGTTTTTCTCCGGGTACTCCGGTTTTCCTCCCTCCTCAAAATCGACTCCCCACCTATTCCATCAGGCTATGGTGCTGTGCTCCGAGGTCATACATGGGTCGTGTTCAGGGGCCGAGCGCCTAGCCGGCAGCACAGCTCCTTCGGCCCAACCTCGTTGAGCTGCGCCCTTAGTAATTCAGTCTCCGACTGCGAGAAAGGGCGATTAGCAGATCACATATGAGTGATATGATATGAGAGAATCTTAAGAACGAAGGTACAACTAGCCATAAACACAAAAAGCCTAGCAAGATCTGCAAAGGCAAGAAACCTGTGGATTGGAAAGGATACTAGAAAGGATCATGAAAAAAAACTTGACAATAACGTTTATTGAGGATCCATATGGAAATCTTCCATCTTCACCTAGGAAGGTTATTAATACTTAAGGGAATTTACTGAACATTTCCTGATCATCATGACAAAAATGATTAAATACTGTATCTTAAGCCCTAATAAACAAACATACCACATCATCAACCCTGACTTCAAAACTGTTTATTCTGCCAAGTGGCCTGGGAGGAGTCTCCCATGAGATGAGTAGTTCATGACGTCCCAGTACCTGAACTACTGGTTTGGGAGGAGCATGTGATGCTGAAAGAAAATACCATCACACCTTTTGTTTAGTAAGTGGATAAGGTACCCCTGAGTACAGTAGCATGGTGATAACACAATATTGATTTAAAATATTAAGTTTAAAATTCCTGCATTTTCTTTAAACAAGCCAACAGGAGAAAAAACTAAAAAGCTCTAGCCACTGCTTTACCAACTGAGTTAAAAGGCCAGATGGGAGCAGGCTATTGGTATACGAAAAAAAGTTTAACATGCTGAGCCAAAGACTGGTTAAAGGGAAGTAGCATGCAGCTTGTGAATCATAAACGTTTGCTGTTAAGTGGGGCCTAACAGTACTATAGATATAGAATGTGTTATATCCAGTCACAGTGACTTTGCCAAACAGACTTTAAGCACATACCCCCACACAGAAAGAGAATAATTATTATTTTTTACCAAAATGGGAACCTAACACAAAACTGTTGGTTAAGGTCACCTTTGCTGCAGGTACTAATCCACAATAGGCCACAGGAAAGCAAATCAGAAAAATTTAAAGTTTTATATACCTTAGCTCAGCTTGCGGAGCAAATTATATGTTC
>NC_090884.1:40995649-41010649 GCF_036669925.1 Montipora capricornis
AGCTAAACAATGCACAAAGAGCACTAAGCTAATAGAGTTCCAGTTTAAATTCTTACATAGACGCGTATCAACCAATAACTTCTTATTTAGAATAGGCCTAAAGGGCGATGAAAACTGCAGCTTTTGTCACACCTCCTCTGAGTCACTTATTCATCTTTTTTGGACGTGCAGCCACACATCTCACTTTTGGAATAAACTTACTGAATGGCTGATAAACCTAAATGTACTTCCTAGGGATTATGCTTTGACAAATACTACTGCTTTGGGTCTGAGGCCAGATATCTCTCAATTCGCACTTCTTATAAATTATTGCTTTCTCTTAGCACGATATCACATATGGCTCGCTAAGACAAAAGAAGGCCATCCAAACCTTACACATTTCATACGCACTTTAAAATCACGATATGAAATAGAAATAAAAAGTGGAGACACAAAGAAATGGAAACCTCTTGCAGGATATATGAGGATCTAATTAATATTAGTATATTTCTTCACCTATCTGTATTTATCTCCTACCCATTAGTTTCTTTCAAATCTCCTGTCAGGTGCATATCTTACATTACCTGTAGTGAACCACATGCCTTTACCCTGTTTTTGATGCCTCCATAGTGCAACTTCAAGCTGTAATGATAATTATCTATTTTTCTTCTTTTTTTTCTTTGCCCTTTGTCGTCACTGCATGTGTTAGTAGTACTGTCTTCACTGTAGTTGTTAGTCGTGTAGATTTGTTAGTCGTCGTAATTCAAACACTGTTAAAATTAGAGTAATATCATGTAAATAGAGCTAGTGCTGTAAGTAGTCAGTGTACTGTTCGTAAGCATTGTATTCTCTTGTATTGTTGCAAATAAAAAAAAAAAAATAAAAAAAAAATAAAAAATTCAACTGTTCTCATGTACTCAGAAAATCTAAAGAATCTCTAAGAATCCTGCAAGAGAGGAGAGAGATAAACCAAATACAAGGCAAGGGAGTGAGCTAAGTAATTATGTCTCATGTGTGGCAGTTTGGTATCAGGAATTTGCCTTGGGAGGCCACAAGGGCAATTTGCATTGTGCTTGACATGCACATTAATTTTTCTCACCACACAAGGAAGATTTCTTCCCAAGCTTGATCACACATCAGGGAAAAGAATAAGCAGAAATACTGAGATAGGCACGCCTTTTGCATGGAGTAATGTTACAGTATTATCAAGAGACTCACACTTCTGGGAGTGTTGGTCTCTGTTACCAAAATATTTAACACTTTTTTGGTACCCTTCTCTTGAACAGCAAAGAATTAACAACAAGTGGGAATACTTAAAGGTATTTTCAAAAATTATTGTATTAAGATAACATCAATTAAAAAACCAGCTTAAACAACTTTCTAGGGGCTATTTCTAATGTTACTATTGGGAACATCAATATACCCAAAAGAAATTGTGCTGTGAGTCTCACAATACAGCAGGGTCAAGTGTTAATTGATAATCTTTGACTAGGAAGGTTTGGTTGAATGCATCAACCTTAATTTTATAGGCAGGTAGAGTAAGAGGGCCCAATCATAAGTGTGGTGCACAGTGAGAAAATGATGATGATGGTGAATGTTGATGTTGATCATCACAAAGATGATAATATGAAAAATTGAGTGACTTAAGGTCTGAATGAAAACCAAGCAAAAACAATATTCTGAAATGACAACAATAAACTTGACTGGTATTCTACAGTGTATGATCAAAGTGACTATATGAGCCACTTAGACTGAATTATGGAAAGGTGTCAATGTTGAGCGTTGTTCTCAGGGTATTCCTTCTTCGGGAGAAGACACCCAGTGGCAGATCCAGACCAGGAAGGGGGGGGGATGGGGGTTTGGCCCCTCCCCTGGATCTGCCAAAGACACCTTGGGAATGAGGTTGTTTGCATTTATTCATTGGTCATTGACAACATAATTCAACAATAAAAATGTGGCTGTTACAAAGATGAGTGCTGATTTACTATTAGTACTGTCGTAAAAATATCAGGACATTTTGATTTGATAATTGCCGTGCATAGGTTTATAGGTAGCATATATGTCCCACAAAGAAAGTGGATGTATTGTGTACCAGTAGTGAAAACTGTGATGACAAAATGGCACATAAGTACTACAAATACAGAGACAATTTTTAAGAACCTTTAATTGACAGTAACAACTCCCAGTGAAGTTTAGAGGATAGTAACTTCACACAGACCCTAGACTGCAAGAGAGTGCCTAATCGGCATGGGTGGGTGGGTCGTGAGTCATGGGTCGTGGGTCCGAGATCCTCCATGAATACACGTCATGTATACATACTTTTAACCCTATTAAACCCTAACCCTACCCCTAAACCCTAAACCCTAAACCCTAAGTCTTGGGGCAATTGCAAATTTGGGCCAAGCACTGAAGGAGCTAATATTATATATCTTTTTTTATCTTCAAACATGACCCACGACCCACAAACCACGTGATTTAGCCTCACCCAAACTTCAATTTTTATTATGCCATCTCTCTGTACTGATGATAATGCCTTTACTCACCTTGTACATCAACTTGATAACCCTTCAAAACTCCATTTGATATTGCTGGAGGTTGCCATGCAATCTTAATCTGTGATGTTGTTTTTGAAAGAACTTGAAGACCCTGAGGAGCACTAGGAACTATAACAGTAAAGAGTAACAGAAAAGGTGTGGATAACCACAGTTACTGTGTAGCTGAGTTGCCATGATTACATTATAAAGATTAGAACATAGACCCTTTGCATAAATGGCGCCCAAATTTGAATAACAATACTTGATACATCCCTAGCCTCACATTCATGAGAAAATCCTTTGTCTTGAAACATAAACACGAGGCTAAGGATGTATACAGTATTGTTACTCAAATTTGGGTGCCATTTATGCAAAGGGTCTATTACTGATGGCTAAATAATAATAATAATAATAATAATAATAATTATTATTATTATCATAATAATAATAATAATAATAGTAATTATAATAATAATTATTAAATTATTATTATTATTATTATTATTATTATTATGTACAAAATATTAAAAAGGACATCAGCTGTTCAGTTGGGCAATTGCACTAAGTGTAAATGAATTCCTATGTCTATCAGTTCCTGATGATATCCTTAGATAACTTCCTTTTTTCAATCCGTAATATTATTGTGTTGTGGGCTGATATGAACTTTAAGCATGAAATTGGGTGAGTTTCATCTGCCATTATACACTTTAGATCACATAGAGTAATATAACTCCTCTTGTGGACAGGCGGGGCAGGAAGTCCCGAGGAAGTATTTTAAAACTTCTTGATTGAACTCTTTGTAGTTAAGTAATGTAGGAGACAGCCCAAAATGGCGGCCCAATGCTCTAAGATTAGTAGCTAGAATCCAAAACCATTTAAAATCCAAAATTCACATTTTGAATACCGTCTTAAATGAACTGTTTCACGATAAAGTTCAACGACCTTTTTATTATGCAACTACATTCTCGTCACCAGAGCTGCAGATCTTATGTCTGCGCATGACCCTAGGCTCTGGGAAAGTCAATGTAGGAGAACATGTGCCATAGGGTTCTTATAGCCAACAATTGGTTATTTGAACCTTATGGCGCCTGTTCTCTGCTCATGCTAACATGAATGCAACAATCAGACACGCTTGTCATGATTGTTCTTTACGAAAACTAATAAGAAGACACTTTGTGTCAGGGCTTCCCAGAGCTCTTATGCACAAAGAGAAGAGCTCTGGGGTCGAGATTGTAAAACTGATACTCAGTCTGGTATCTTGATACACAATAGCAAACAAGGCATGCATACCACTCTTGCAGTAGGGAAGACAAGATCCTTTATGGAGAAGGTGGTGGTGAATCAAATCACTAATACCCAGTAATCACCAGCAATCAATCAAAATATTAAATTTTAAGGTATTTTTCCACGAATAAAATGTGCACTTAAGTCTTGTTTCTATGCTCAGAAACTGACCTGATTCAAGAGTTGCAATAGTCACAACATCACTCAAAGGGCTGTCATCACCATCAGTGCTAGCTTGAAGATAAAAACTGTACTTTGTGGCTGGTGTGAGGTCATTTGCTATATAACTTGTTTTTGGACCAGAGTAAATGGCAACTTCACCTGATTAAAAAATTGCATTAAATTCACATTAATTCTAAGGAACTCACTTTAAGTTTCTCAATAAATGGCACAACATTTTATCACAAGAAAATGGAGTTTAAAGGTTAGACTCTGTCCTGCTTAAGAATAGGGAGCTTTAGCAACCGCGACGGGAATGGCAACGAGAAATCATAAATTTGTGTTATTGCAATCACTTCGAGACTATTTGAAGCTTTATAATATCCATGGATGACAAAGGTGTAGCAGTCCCTCAGGAATGAAACCGTTACAAGCGGCACTTAATTTAGGAGAGAAAATGAAAATTTTTCTCACGAGTGCTGACGTTCTCCTAAAACCTCAAGTTTGGCTATTTCACGCTTTTGTTTTACAGACGACGGCAAAAAAATGGACAAAAATGAAAAATGCATGATTGTGCAGAGTGTGCAAAGCTATTGTTTTTGCCCACTAAATATGCACATTTGTGACGTTCCCGTTGCCGTCGCCGTTGCCTTTACTAAAGCCCCCTAATGTTTGTCCTGAGGTAACCCAGCTTCCCCTCTCCACTTTTAAAACCAGTGTCATATATGTAACTTAACTTTAACTTCATCGATTTACTGTAGATTATAAAATTTAAAGAATTAAGACTCCGGCGTTTCATCAATTGGCATTACCGGTAAGTGGAATTTAATTTAATAATAATACATTATAATACTGAAATTCAATGTAATTTACCCAAGGCAATGCTGGTTCAGCATTAGGAAGTAATGTTGGGATTGATCCTCCTCCATGTGCATGTTACTGATAACAGTGTAATATTTTAAATACATGTACTATTGACTGCTTAAATAAATTTCTTACCATTGAAAAGCCAGTATGTCACATCAAGCCCACTCTTTGGGTGAATGGCCTCCCATGTCACAACCACACTACAGGCACTCTCAACTATCACAGAGAAAACAATAAATTAAACTTACTGCACTTCATTTTAATAATACTTGGGATATGAAATTGCCAACAAATTTTTTATAAATTTATTACAAAACTACAGACAGGTATAACTACAACCCTAGCCAAAAATTAATCATTCAGGTCAGCCAACCACAGCCCACTGACTGCCCTCAACTCCATTGACGAGTAAAATCATCTGGAGTGAGACAGAGTAAAATACATTAAGTCTCTCTCCCAGGGGTCAATGCCAGGTTAAGAATTTTTCTTTCCACTGGCAATGCATGTAAACAATGGTAATTTTTCTAATAAGAAAATGATGATAGCTGACACTCAAATCTTGGAAACAGATTGAAATAAAAGTACATTGTCAGTGCCGGGAGAGAAAAGATGACAGTGAGAGACTTGAGTTTGATAAATGTCCCAACAAATTTGTTCAGGGGAAGACAACTCGCAATTTTACTCCAGTAATTATCTAGCAGAGATCATGAAACAGAAACACAGGAGCCATTGAAAGACAGGAGACCATCTATCGACAATTTATAAACAAACAGATAGAGTGGTTTTCAAAATTTTGAGTGTCGAAAGTAATTAGATAATTACTTTGGTTTATGATTACTTCACTCAGTGATTGGTTCAAAGTTCTCGCGCCACCTTTTCAACCAATCAGAAGTGAAACCAAAACCAATCGTGGCTCACGCGTGCACATTTTTCCCGCACTTTGTGTTGGCTACGTTTAATTACTTTGAGTTTTGATTGGTGTACTGGATTGTCCCCATCCTTTTTGATTGGCCAAAGTAATTACTTTGGTTTTGGTTTTACGACACTCATTCGAAAACCGCTCTAAGTGAAAACACAAACAACAAGACAGCTTCACATAAATTACATGTATTATGTACACTCCTTTCCATTTCATTCGGTACCCAAAATGAAAGAATTATTCCCAGTATTGAAAGCCTACCTGCACCCAAGCTGGACCTGCTTCTTTTTCTACTGTGTAAGTTTGTATTGATTTTCGATGACTAATCAAGTTTGACTTTTCCCAATCCATATTTTTTCGTGCAAAAATACATAACAATTATACTTATTTTATACATGAGCCTCTGGCTCGGATAGCGAGGGCACGCCGCAACCTCATCCCATGCATTGACACTAGGTAAAGTAAAGTCTGCTACAAGCCTAGAAGGCCCACCAGGCCAGCGCTTATCCGGTTTCTGTAGCATGAAACACTACTCCCCCCTGGATGGGATGCTAGTCCATCACAGGGTTACCCCCAGCATTAAATTCACTAGTACCCATTTATACACCTGGGTGGAGAGAGGCACCGTGAGAGTAAAGTGTCTTGCCCAAGAATACAAGACACTTTACTCTCACGGTGCCTCTCTCCACCCAGGTGGGTGGGTACCGGTGAATTTAATGTACTGCTTTCTGAAAAGCTCCTGTAATCAAAAACATGTCACAGCTGAAGTCGTTTGATTTCAGGTGACTGGAACTGGGTTTCAACTGAAAAATAAACACTGTCAGCCAAATGCTTTAATTGTACATAACAAACTACTAACTAATCTTGCTCAAGCCATATTGGGGAATATTGGTTGCTCTTGTACACACCCTTGCTGTCCTTGGTTCGGACAGCCATAACCTCAGGCTACCGGTAATAATCCCCTGTCAAGCCTTTAATTGTGCCTGGTTTATAGTACCCGGGTTATTATTTCATTGATCGTTACCTTTAACATTGGGTGGTTTTGGTTTAGGTAACTTTTCCAATATTGCTACAGCAGCTCCAGCCTCCTCCCTGGAATCACCTTTAAGATCTGGTCTTTCCAACAGTGTCTAGTCAACAAAAACATTACAATACAGCAATTAATGGTATAAATATTTGATTTTCAAAACAAAAGATCATCACACTCGTTAATGAAACACATTAAGCAGTTGTAATTATTCGTGTCTTGAATTTTGCTTAATGGATTGACCCGATTTTTACTGACATAGATGGTATTTTTCAGGCAAAGCAACAACTGAAGTTTTCCAGAGCTGAAGCCAATTCAAATTTGGGTACACCAAACTGCCGATTCCAAAGTTAATTTAGCAAGTTCTGTTGTTGAAGTTGTTTGCAATTAAGAGATGATTTTTTTCATTTATGCCTTAAGTTCAACCCACAAAAGGATTTCCATCTTTGATCAAGCAACGCAGAGCTGGCCTTCAAGTAGTTGAGTTTGTTTTTGCTGGATCAGCTTTCAATGGACTGTACTCACCTGTAATGATTGTTTCACTTTTGGCTGTGTCCTCAAGTAAAGGCAACCACTCTTCTGGCAGGCAAGGGTATGGAGCATCCTACAATCAAACAAGATACAAAGTTAAGTGCCATAAAAGCAAGAATGATCAGTGCACTTAAGAGCTGGAAAGTTATAAGCAATAATACTATTTCAGCCCGCAAAAACGTTAACATGCTTTTAGTTTACTGTTTTATGTGCAAATTATAAAGCATGGGGGAACTCAGGGGAGCATACATGTAATAATTATTGAAGCATTCGATGAATTACTTATTAAGGAACAAGAAAGATTGTGGTTGTGTTTTCAACTGCCTTTGACACAGAGCATTCACCCAGTGTATTAAACTATTACAAAAGACAAGCTTGTATGGCATACATGTAAGAAACCAGACAGAGCACTTAATGGACATCAAACCAAAGCAGACCACGACTGGTATAAAGACCAAAACTATATTTATATTCTACCCAGAACCTTTCAGGTAGGATGAGTATTCCAATAAGAGGACTTACATTGATGAAAACCATATGCTCTCTTCATCTTTGTAACCCAAGAGAGTACAAAGCACTTCCACTACACTGTCGATATCACTATGTTCCAAAAGTCGGCAATGTCCTTGAGCTAGGGATGCAATGCAGCTTAAGGCAAAACAGGCATTCTTGCAACAGCCAGAGTCACCAGAATGAAGCATGTCAATAAGTGAGTTAATCTGTTGATAAAAAGTATTACTATTTTGATTTCATTCCGTTTATAGCACTTAAAGAAAAATACTGTGAGTCCAATAGAAAAGAAAGAGGTGTTGAGCTTTGAGTGTGAACTATGTTGCATTGCAAGGCTGCTGCCTAACTGTCGCCCGGTCGCCTGGGGCACCTTGTTTGCGCGCATGGGCGACCAAATTTCTGAACGAGTAGTCCAAACGGGCGCCTAACTTATCACAAGGTGATTCATCCTCACTTTTGATTAATTAATTCTGGGCTCTTGAAAAAATGACTCCGGCTACTAACTTTTAATGTTGGAAGCCCGAAGGGCGACGGAAGAATTTTCTTAGGCAGCAGCCTTGCATTGTATTCTTGAAACAACCATGCCATTGTTTTCCCCTGTTTATATTTCATAGCAAAACATATGAATGCTTAACAAGTATTCGCCAAAGGTGAGGCGAATATCAGTGAATAATAATTATTGTTTTAGTAAAATTACATACTAGGTGATAATTATTATTATGATTATTATTTATTTGAAAAATATGCATTTTCTTAATTAACACATTCTCTATCTGTTACCTCAACAAAAAGGCTTCTGCCCATTTTGAAAAAATTGCTTACACTCAAGTGCAACCAATCAGGACAGAGAATTTTCAATAATCACCTATGTAATCACACTAAAAGGTAAATATAAAATGTAATCATCAGCCACAATATTTACCATTATATTAGAGGTTTTCAGAGATAACATTCTCTTACATCCTGCTTCAAAATCACATAACCTTCCAATAGCAAATGCTGCATTCATTCCACGTCCTGAAACATAATTAAAATTTACTATAATCAATTGTGGAATGATCCAAGGTTAGTGTCACTGATTATTAATTAGTGTTTTGAATAATAAAGTTATTATAATTGTCTTTCAACCATTTCCATAGTCACCTATGCATCAATTTGTCCGATCGACTTGAACACAAATCTGTCTGAGCATTTCAATAATTATTGAAAGGCCATTTTTGTCACAGTGTAGAAAAATGATTTTAAAAGGCCACAGAATGCCCGCCTGGCACCCACAACTTCTTCACTCCAAGAGTATTGTTTCTGCTAGTTCAGCTTAGTGATTGCACTGTAAAATGATAAAAAAATTTCAAAATGTCTCGAATCATGATCTAGCCACTGCCTCCTTTAAAATATTACCTTACAACAGCCAGATGTTAGGCCTTGAAATTAAGGGAACTGTGTATGAGGAGAAAATATGGTTATTTTCCCTTGATTAATTTTGTTATTCAATGATTTATACACTACACCACATTTAATTACTGAACTCAGTCATAAAAAACACCCAACTGTTTACCTGTTGCATCAGCTCCCAAAGATCTACACAGTTGTACCAATGTACGACTTGAGTTGCGATGGTTTAAAATTCTAGCACATCCCTCTTCAGCAATTGCTAGCCTAGAAGAAAACACCACATGTATACTGTTACAGTACTGCTCAAAGTGCCTATGAAGCCATAAGACTTTTTCTTGTTTTGTGTCTTTATAAAAGGGGGACACCTCCACAAACAAAAAAAAGTGTTGTGGCATATTAGTTAGCTGTGACCATTTGAAAGTTTACACCTCAAACTTCCAACAAGAGGCACAAACTTGAGAGTTGAGCAAGATAATAAGGCAGAAGCAGGTCTTAAGAAAAGCCAGGTTGTGATGCCTTATCTGGTACAAAGTACTTTGCCTGGAATTTTTTCACAACACCTTAAGCTGCTAAAGAGAACATTTACGCATGTACAAAATGGTTACCATAGTAACCATGAAAGCTTGGGAATATCTTATTAAAACGCATTGGTAGAAAAATGTGCAGTAGAGTTCAGTTCCTGATTTGATGGCTTAGAATAACTCAGAGGAGAATGATGTAATCTTGGAGGTCTGAGGGTTCGAATCCTAGGAGTGACATGAATAATATTATTGCTGAATACTCAAGGTAAGTGATGCAGTGCATAGGTAGTAATAAAAAGGATCGATGCAGACAGTAAGGAAGAATGGAAGGGAAAGGAGAGACAGGAAGTGGAAGAAGAACAGAAGGAAGGGGAAAAATGGAGGAGAAACTTTATCCCCCCTTAAAAATCCAGACCCTATTATTATTATTATTATTATTATTATTATTATTATTTTTTACAATTAGACAGTTCGTCATAATAACCTACGTATACGTTGCAACAAATTGACCTAGAGGTTAAAACAAATTAGTGACCTAGGTTGAAACAAATTGACCTGAAGGTACAATTTGACCTGCAACATATACAATGTGAGAGCACAGTATTAAACGGAATTGTTAGGCACTACTAGAGATCAGTAATTATCAACTGAAGTTAACTACTGGATAACTATTTATCATTGAAAGGGAAATCCAGCAATGAACTATGGAAGCCACTGAATTTCAAAACTTAATATTGAAGTGCTACTATGACAAAATTCGCATCTTTCCTTTGTAAGCCATTTTAATACATAAACATGTTGTTTGTATGACAAGAAGAGTGCTGTTTACTATTTGCAAAGATCTCTTTCTTTTCCAGAGATATGCAAATTAGCCAAGTGATGACATCACAGACTCAACCAAATTTTGATCAAATAAGATGAAAAAAGATACTTCAGCCAAATTGAATCAGAAATACTTGATTCTTTGCAGTAAGATTCTGGTAGATGTGGTCCACAATATGAGCATACCAATATGAGTATGGCAACATACTTGGTTCCAGACCTCCCTGATATTCAAGGCTTTGCTGGCCACCTTTGGCATTCTATTTTGTTATTTGCCAATGGTGCCTCATCTGCATAATCATGCAAGCATATAAATATATGCTAGATAATGAGTTTGTGCCTTGTTAAATGTTTTTCTAGCTTAAGATTGATCACCAAAGATATTGAAATCAGGTTGGAGGAGCCTGGAAGAGAGTGAGTTGCCCTTGGAACCAGGTGTGTTGCCTGAGTGTAGAACTATTAGCCTACCAACTTGAAGTTTCAATGGTCTCTGCTGCAAATTGACCGAGAGACCTCTATTTATATACTTGATGTTATAATATTGGGTTGAGTGAATGACATCATCAGGCCTCTTATTTGCATATTGTACACATTTTTCAAACTTAAATATCTGCGGAACCAATGCAGATATTTCCAAATGGTGAATGGCGTTTGTTATCTTTCCTGGAAGTCTAGGAGATAAACCTAAAAATTAAAAGGATAAAAATTTGATCATAGTAGCACTTTAATTTGATATGGTATTGGTGAAATGTATGCTACAACTTGCACCAGCCAAGTCAACCTTCCACATTTTTTACTGACTGTCTCATTACCCACAAACCTAAATTGTAAGTACAGCTGTAACCATGATGTCTACATTTTTTCCCAACAAAATCTAAACTAGCTACAAGAAACTCATCAGAAAGGATTATTATTTCCAGAATAACGTCAACCCTCCCAGTGGCCTCTTAGGATGAATATGATATATGAGTGAGTGGATCACACTTTGCTATTACAGTGTACTTTGAAAAAAGGGAGGTACCTGGCTAAGACTAATGCTGCATTACTGGCTGTACACATGTCCTTAGCTGCTAGTAAGTCAGTAAGCTTGGAGATAGCCTCATCTAGACAGTCATCTCTCAGCATCCACATTCGACAACTAGCATCTTCTGCCTTCAAATGAATAAAGAAAGAATGAATATCCATTAAAAAGAAAATCATAATAGTTTTCATTACGATACATACTAACTTAACCCTTTGACGTCCAAACCGGCCGAAACCGGCCAGTATTTTACTGTTTCTAACGCCAGACGATTTTACTCGTCAATGGGGAACCCCTGGGTGTCAATAGGTTAATTAAATTAAACTCCATTTAAAAAAAAAAACAAAAAAAAATGTTTAACAAAACAAGAATTATTAAAAAACAAAAACACATTTTCAATGGATCTTTCTTGGTCAACAATGGCGGGAAAAGCCAATTTAGAAACTCTCAACCCAAGGAATTTGGTCATGTATTCCGTGGGAAATGTAATAACCATGGTCTTGAATTTCAAGTCGTGTTGTTTGTTATAAAAATCATCAATTTTTTTCAGACATTGTCATTGGTTTACCTCCTGGGAATTGCCTTTTCAAAAGGAGTGAAAAACTTGTAAAACTTTGGAAGCGAAAAAAACCGAGTTTATTCTTACGCAAATGTATCCTCTTTAAGCAAATTGATAGGGTATAGAAATTCAACAGATTGTCTAACTTGAAATTTGCACTGCAAATTCCCAAGATACCAACCTACGATATATACCATGTGAGGAATTTCCGTTTTTTTTAGTTGAACTCCCGCAGTGGCCTTATCGACTTAACCTTTATTGGTAAATATTTGATAGACATTTTCTAAGCAACCAATTGAAATACTGAAAAAAGCCACACAGTGTACGTTGACGATAAAGGCCTTGTGAATGACATCACACAGAAGGCTCCTTTTGCATTAAAATTTGATATGTGATAAAAGTTGATCCAAGAGACATTGGTCGCTCAAGTTTCTTTGGCCCTGCTCTTTTTTTGATTTTGAAAAAGAAAATACATTTAACGGAAAGTGCATTTCATAGCTTTCAATTGCTGTATAATTTATTGCTGTTGTGCCTAACAAAGCGCGTTCAAAAGAATTTTTGCAACAGACATGCAACCAGGAAGGTCTACCGTAACCTTAATTTTATAAGTTTCGAAGACTGCATGAAAATGACAAGAAGACTTCCTTTTTTTGGCGATTTATTCACAAGACAGGCCAGTTAAAAATTAAACTAATTGAATTCGTATTACAGTCTATTAGTGTGCCACCCCCTTCCCTATACCATCCACAGCTCTCCATTATAATCAATAAATATAAAAGCCTATAGCCTCCTCTCACATTTCAATGTTGCTAGTAAACATGTATTATCAAATATATGTCATGAGAATAAATAATGTTTCTTCAGAAAGTAAAGCTAATCAAATATACATAGAAAACATCACAAGAAGAGCTGCAATGTCAACATCATGGACAAGTACATGTACAAAAGATGGTTATACTACTGATTATTACTAACAAGGTGAGATTTGTTTGTTAAATCGGAAAACACTCCTATTCACACATAGCAGCCTGTGAAGATATGAGCTCCTACCAGTGTTCCCATTGTACCAGCAGCATTCATCACAGTCTCCCTGTCCTCCATATCTAACATTGCTGTCAGCGCTGGTAACATCTTCCCGGCTTGGTCACCTTTGTCTGTACAAATGTCCACAATTCGTTTTTTACCTAATTCTGTCTCAGCCAATGTGCCAATTACATAGGATGCATTCCCAGCAATACTATAAGAAAAACACTTGACATCACACTTGAGGACTTTAATGCTTTAATTAGATACTGCTAAATCAGAATGTGCTATTATAATACCAGGAATTCAATTAGATACATGTAGCTATACCACATACCGGTATATATGACACTCTGGCCAGTGGCCTCCTCTTTGCAAAGAATGTCAGGGTTCCTTCACATCCCACAGGGTTATAAACAATAATGTGGGAGGGTGCCTACAATATAGTTTATATGGTCCTTCTCCGTCATTACCAAGGCAGCTTCTCAGTTATTTGAAGACCCTGAGTGTTGTTCCGGCCATAGTTTTTGATCCTACGACCTCCTGCATAGTAGTTTGACGCTCAACCAAATGAGGCCAACCAGTTGATGGGGGCAACAGTTGTCACCTTTTCCCTAATTTGGATGAGCGGAAGTCACTCAACACCAACATGGACAAGTGCCCTATTTTTTAAAGGTTTCCAAAATCAATGTCATATTGTGGCTACAAATTTCTGTGACCACATTGATATCATGGTATTTGTGAGCTACCTTACTGGTCAATGACTTTGCTACCTCTTTTACACAAATGTCATTCCTTTAAACAACCTCCACTTAAGAAGACAGAATTAACTTTCACTGTAAAATACTGCAGCCGTTATATATAGTATTAAATTTTCTTATCTCCCTGTGGGGTTTTGCAAGGTATTTAGATCACAAATGTCCCTGTTTGGGAAGTCCCATGTTGTTTAATTTGTAGCATTGTCTTCCTAATGTTGTCTTCACCCATAAAAGGCCTCATCTTCATTTCCCTTTACAGAGAATGACATTTTGAGAACTTAAATTAAGTCAGCAAAGAGGAAAGGAAAGGAAAGAAACTTTAAGTGTCCAGTCTTCTAGTGCTGGAGCACTAATTGCGGACACTGTAAACTGGAATCAACAATATTATTATAAACACAAATCAAATCAAATGTTGGTTTTTGAGGAGAGGGAAAAACTGGTCCAGGAGTACCTGGAGAAAAACCTATCAGTGCAGAGTAGAAAACCAACAAACTCAACCCACACGATGGCGAATCTGGGAACCAAACCCAGGCCACATTTAATTTGGTAGGAGCCGAGTGCTTTCACCATTGCGCCATCCCTGCACCCCAAAAAATAATAATTATTATTGTTCATTCACTTGGTAGCAATAAGTTTGATTCCTACAGATCTCGATAATGCAAGGTCCACAAACTATTATACATGTACATATGAAAATCAGATATCGGTACATGTACATAATAATAATAATAATAATAATAATAATAATAATAATAAAATTTTGTCTAGAACATGTCAAAAATAGTATTGAAACTGAAAAAGGGGGGGATGAGGACCAGTAAGTGAAAATGAAGGTCCGTAAAAACACTTCGCAGCATTTTAATCACCTTATGATCAGTTTCATTCCTAGACCTGTGATTTCTTGGAACAAACAGCCACAACTGCAGGGCTAATGAAACTAACTTAAAGTTTATATCTACAGTACGGTAACTAGCTTATTGGTTCATACAGGTTTAGTTCTCGCTTTAATACCCGTGTATGATATGCACCCGCGTATAATTATGCACCTGAATTTTGGACTGCACTTTAAAAAAAAAAAGGTTCAAGCAGAAAAC